>NW_020291750.1:0-68621 GCF_003184785.1 Aspergillus japonicus CBS 114.51
GCTCCTGCCTTTCTGATCAATTCAATCTCCTCGTCAATCGGCCAGCCACCGTCACGCCAGGGAGGTAAAGCCATGACCGCGGTCCAGCTAACACAGACAGATAGACTACCACGGGAATTGCTTAGTGGCGTGTTGCGAGACAGAGAGTAGAGAGAGAGAGAGAGAGAGAGAGAGAGAGAGAGAGAGAGAGAGAGAGAGAGAGAGAGAGTGTGTGTGTGTGTGTGTGTGTGTGTGTGTGTGAGAGAGAGAGGGTGTGTGTGTAGTGAGGAGGGGATGAGGAGAGTTGAGTTGGTTGCAGTGGAGACCAAGGACTTGAGTGTGAGAAATAGATTTGGCTCCTCCTACGATATGCTCTCTGATGGGCCCCATAATTCTGCACCCTGCACACGTCTACTCATTTAGCCTTCTGGTGGAAAAGACAAGGCATGGTAAGCGCTGCTCAAGTGATGTTCTTTTGATTGGCACGGTACGACAGAATGATGAGTATACATGGCGGGCGCCCTTCACTTCAGTCAGAAGCTGATCATATTATGACATCTATACAGCATGGTAGAAATAGGTCAAAAATCGTTCATTTCTGAGTCACGAAGTAGTTGATGTCAGAATGCGGAAATTGTACCCGTGTTCATGGATCAGATGTCATCTCAAATCTCTCGAGCTTCTAGTGCAGTCGCCGTAAAGCCTCTATCATAACCTTGACTTCGCTAACACCCGTTGCGCCGACGGACTTGACGATCTCATCCTGTACACTTGGTTCGCAGGTCAAAAACCGTTCTATTAATTCACCGTCCACAAAACGATACGGTTCTTTGGCCTCGCGCACCATGCTGCGGAACCCACGGAACTCATTAAATGGGATATTACCCAGAGACTCGACTTTCCCTGCCATGGTGGCTTGCAAGCGCATCAGGAAGTCCTGGTGTTGTGGGTCGATCACAGCAAATAGGTAGATTGAGCCCTCGACCTGTTGTAGAGCAGTCAGAAGTCTGCACAATGATTAGGGTGATATCAAAAGGACAGGATGACATACCGTGCCCAAGAACGCTCGGGGAGTGACAGTTACACTCGCCAGTTGTTGTATGTGGACCGGCCGGATTCGATTGACCATCTCCCCTAGCGAGATCTCACCGGTGACCTCCAATCTGCGCTTGTCATCCTCCTCGACACCGGTCCGATTGCGGCGAAGCACAATCAAGTTACCCTCGGCGTCACTCTCGAGAAAAGTGTCCTCCGCGATGCAGGCGACACCTGTGGCCCAAACCGTCTGGAAGTGTCGAGCTACCTCTGTCAAAGTGTCGGGGAGACCATCTTCACCTTCCTTCCATTCTACCAAGCAGACACTCTTCATCAGATCTGCGACAGCGATCACGTTGCCTGTCACCGTTACATCCACAGGCGCAGTAGAGGTCCTGTAGCTGGCTAGTTTCTCCAGCTTCATCGCTCCGAAATTGTTGTTGACCACTTTATAGACCACGACCTACTAATTGTTAGTACGCGGGGGAAACATCGCTCACAAGTGTTGCTGGAGAACTTACAGTCTTGACGAGAGCCGCTACAATCTTCTCACCTAGCATGGCCAATGCACGACAGGCACCTTTCACAGGCAAGTCGGCTACCTTGGCCAGTTTCCGACCATTGTCAACCTCGAAGACCAAGATCCGGCCTCGAATCGACTCTTCTCCCTCATCGTCCAGGTACGCTGTGCCAACAACGAAGCGATCCTTGATCACCTCCCGACCATTTTCATCTTTACCGGCTGAGAACTCGGCACGGACAACGCTCTCCACTAACTCCTCGGGTTGAAAGTCAAAGGAATCGAGGCGTCGGAACAGAATCTCATCCGCAAGGACAAACCTGCTTTGAACCTGCTCTTCGCCGTCTTTCAGTTTGCGCTCGATGGTGCCAATTCCAAAAGCTTTCTCCGAAGGTGAATAAGCCACTCTGCGGGCAGTTGCGCCCACTGGAAGGGTCTGGATCTGCGTTGTCCTCTCCGTGTCCACCAGAGCGATCTTCAGATCGTGGCGCGTAGCAACAGCGATAGCTTCGGGATATGCCTCGGAGTTGAAGTGGCAGATGCGAGAAGCACCCTCAGAATTCACAGCGGAATAGATAATGCGACCTTCAGAACCATAGATAAGGCTAGGGTTCTCACAAGTTGCGAAAACGTTGTAGAGTCCATCCCCTCTCGGGAGCTTCTTGAAGGTCGGCTGCTCAGAACCCAAGATGAGTTTGTTCATGCCTGACAAAGAGTAGTCTTTGGTATCAAATGAGTAGGTGATGACGCTACCATCTGCCATCGAAATGAAAAGAGTTGACGGACTGTCCATGAGGACATCCGCCACTAGGACAGAGCGAGGAAATGCCTCGCCTGCAGGGCCCAACGATAACGTGTGGAGGTCACTCAAGTCTTCCAGCTTCAAAACCGAGACCTTGGCCAACTGGGGGAATGCGACAATGCAGGCATCGGTGGGACAAGAAGGGATCGTGACGCCAGAAATCTGATTGTCGGCGCCGAAGTCTTTCTGGGTCACTACCTGCGGCTCATTTTTGAGTGCTATAACGGTCACGAGTTCACCGCCAACCACAAGGACCATGCATTCATCGTTGGCTGAAGCAGCAGTGATTACAAGTTGGTCAGGTGGTGTCCACTCGTATGTGACCATGCCACTCTCAAGGTCGGCGATCAGGACTCTTTGTTCGGTGACTTGTAATATCCGGCCTCCAGGTAGATTGGCGGCGAGAAGTGTGTTCTCCGAGAGACTCAGCCCAAGGAAGCCGTCGAGTTCCTCCACCTCACCCTCCGGACTAAACTGGAAAATTCGTGTTTCATCCACAAAGGTCACAAGGAGAGTATCAAGGAATCCACCCTGGGCGGCTACTCGCAAACCCCACAGATCGGTGATGTGTTCCATCTCACCCAGCACACCCAACTCCTCCATGCCGACGCCGCTTCGCACGCTTCTGAGAGTTCCGTCGTCGAAGGCACCTGAACCAGTGACGATGCGGGCTTGTCCTGAAGAGAATTCGTGCGTTTGACTTTCGTTGGTACGGTTCCCAAGGTCCATAATCGTGAAGTCAAGGATCGGTGCCACATTGGAGAGCGTCTGAATTACCTCGAATGACCCATTTCCGATCCGAAGGACTTGTGAATCACCTTGGTGGGAGCCGACAAAAATGATTCCAGCCCCAAGGTACACTAATACGGATGCCCGTGATGTGTTCCCTAAGTGATCCAACTTCCAAGACTGGACCTGATTGTTGGAATCCAGAACCAACATGAGAAGAAACAATCTTCCGTAATCATCAGCCAGCAGCCAGCGCTGACTATCCACACGCTCCCAGGCCACGAATACAGTAGCCTCATCTAAAGGACGAGACACGATCTCGTTGCTGTCCGTATCGACGTATTTGATAGACGTTTCTCCCAGGACAAGAAGACCGCCTAGTCTGATTAGTCACAGATCCTTTTATGCATAAAGGGGGAGGCACAAACCCAAAGGAGCGGGCACCGGTATGAGATGAGAGGCCCCAAGGTCGAGTTCCTCGGAAAAGCCGTCTAGCAGCTCCTCAAACGACGCATCCGCGCTCACGGTAGCGGTAGCCGCGCTGTAGTGCAACTCCCGAACCTTGAGTCTCACTTTCTTCTGATTATCCTCATAAAGCAGCGCAATCCGGGGCAACCCCGACTGGACGTGCAAAAATGCCGAGGAGCGCACGAACAGCTCGTCGATTCGGGTCGTTGTCGGCTCGCCAAGCTCACCAATGCGGGGTGCGTCTGGGCCTGAAGGCAAGGTGACCTGTCTTCCTCTCCTCTTACTGGGCAACTGCACGATGGGAATGACCGCAATGACACCCTCGTAGACTTCGAGCGTCATGAATCGGCCACTCGGATCGATCAAGCAACGATTGCCCGTTTGAGCCTCCCGCGAAGACGGGTCGGCGACATCCACATAGTTCCTCTCCGTGCGCACTTGATTCCTCGTACTGTCCCACGATAGTGTGCAGTAGGTGTAGCGGTCTGTACCCACAACGAGGTGGTCGGTGGACGAGTCAGCGGGAGCCGGAAGTCGGGCCAGCATCGTGACTCTGGCGAAGAGAGAGCACGAAGCGGCGAGGCTCAATCCATCGGGAGTGGGATTGTAGAACTCGAGTCGGTTCGCCTTCCTGTCGGGAAATGAAAGAAAACTGTTAGCCGCTGAACCGCAACGCAAAGGCCCGTCTGAATTGGAGAAGCAAGGTCAACCAACGCGACAACCAGAACCTCCTCCTCCGATTTCATGAACTGCAGCGTCAGCGCATGTCGTATGCTGCTTGCCCGGTGGATTGGCACAACGTAGGCCATCCTGGCGGTGGCACTAATAGCTGGTTGCGCTTTTCGCTGTGGGGACTACTGCGGGGATATGATAACGAGACGACAGACAAGCGACGGGCGCCCCGGGACAATGTGAGAACGCAAGCGAACGTGATGGTAAGGTCGGCGCTCTCAGAACTGTACAAGTAATTGCATAGCCTTCCTGCGAGCCGAAATATTTAAATGCGGATGGGGTGGGATTGCCAAAGGCCAAGAAGCTGGAATGGTAGGATTAGTGATAGTGAAATGACGATGGTCGCGGCGGGTTCCTCCCGCTCAGTAGCAGAAGATGGCTAGCCTCTAACTCCGTGTTATGCCCGAAGATCGGTGCTACTGTATCTTCACCTCTCTTTCACGGCAATCAGCCGAATCAAGACAACATCCTCTCTACTAGGGCAAATCATCATATGTAGTACACTCGACTTCTTCATTTCATACACGTCTACACTCCAAATCTTTCCACATGAGACGACGAATAGCAGTCAGTTCGATAATGTCACGAACGCGGAAATCACGGAACCTGTGAGGTTGTCTCGATCACAAAAAAATAATATACAGTAAGTAACAGATGTTTCTCAGATTTGTGTAACCATGGGTCTCTATATAGCATACTTGTGAATCATTTGAAGGTAGGGGGAAGCTATCATGATGATCTATCTTGGTTCCCTGCAAAAGTCGATGACCGAAACTCGGCCGACACACCACACCAATAACTCTGCAGAACCAATCAATGCCGCAGAGAAGAACCAAACACTAGGCATACATGAGCCACGCCAAGCAACAAACCAAGAAATGCGGCGAAGTTTATATGCAAAGTTCATCTAGACATGAAAAAATACGAATCAAAAAGTCGTATCGAGAGAAAGGATCACTATAACCTATGCACACCGAAAGGAATCATGACCACACATCCTCCTGGTAGCTACCACTGCTGCGCATGTGCTTAACCATCTCTTCGCCCTTTTCGGCAGGAAGACCGCGCTGCTTGGCGATGATTTGGCCAAGCACAAGGTTAACCTCACGCGCCATGTTCGCAGCATCACCGCAGACATAGAAGGTTGCCTTCTGCTTGAGAAGGTCGCTGACGAGTTCGGCATGCTCGCTCAAGCGATGCTGAACATACACCTTCTGGGAAGATTCGCGAGAAAATGCAGTGATGATCTTCAGCGAGTCACCAAGCTGTTCTTGGTAAATCTATTGAAATTACTTGGTAAGTCTCAAGTGCATACTGAAAAAGGGTCAGGAGAGCCAGAACATACCTTCCATTCATCCTGATACATGAAATCCTCGTTGCGGTTGCGGCAGCCAAAGAACAAAACTGTTGGTCCAACCTTCTCGCCCCGGGCAGCCAGAGCAGCTCGTTCCTGGATGAATGCGCGGAAAGGCGCAACACCAGTACCAGGTCCGACCATGATAACAGGCCGAGAAGGATCAGAGGGCAGCTTGAAGTTCGAGTGACGAACATGGACAGGGACGTGGATACCATCATACTTGTTGCGCGGACCGTTGATCTCGTAGGTCAGTCCGTGAGGGTCGGGAGAAGGATCGCCATTTTGCTTTTGCTTGAGAGCAAGGAGATAATTCGTCGTCACACCCTTGACAATATGAGAGGCGCCAGGCAGCCGAACCGACTCCACAACCGCAGTGACACTGATCTTATCTTTTTGCGCAAGGGAGGACGAGGAGATAGAGTAGTAGCGAGGCTGCAGCTTGGTGAGGCCCTCAATGAGTAGAGAGAAAGGCACGGCGGAGAATGGCTTGGAGGTGATGCTTTGAAGAGCCTGGGCGATGTTGAAGCACTGGTTCGAAATCTTCTCATGGAAATAGTCCTTGTCGCTACCGAGACGAACGATTTCCGCCTTGCTCTCCTCATCGGGAGCAAAGGCGGCGAGAGACGAGACGAATTGACGAGAAACAGGGGCACAGACTTCCAGATAGTAGCGAACAGCGGCATCGTACGTGGTAGGGGTGGGGATCGGAACCTTGGCGGTCACATCAATGCCCTTGATGTTGATAACCGTGTGTCTCTTTCCTTCGAGACCGAAAACTTGGAGGAACCGATCAACTTCCGCACCAGCATTGGTTGGCCAGATAGCGATGTGATCACCGGTTTGGTACGACAAGTTGCTTCCAGCAATACTGATTTCCATGTGCAGACAGTTACGATCCTTGACAGTGAAAAGTTCACGAGACTCGACGATCGGGGCGATATAAGGGTTGTGGGCAGAAAATGGACCTTTCGGGCTGCCTTCGAGATGACCTTTGGTGGCCTCACCAAGGTAAACAGAATCGTCCTCAGGGCTCAGAGAATCATCTTCGGTGACAGAGAAGACGGGTTCATACTCCGCCTCCCGCTCCTCCAGACCAATGGCTTCAGACAGCGCCGCCCACATGGGCTCCTTCCAGGCCAAAAAGTCTTCTTCCATAGTACCAGCGCCGTCATCGCCCTCACCGGCAGTGCCAATCCGCTGAGCTCCAAGTTTCTGGAAAGCGGCGTCCACGTTGCGGACCATCGAATTATAGTGCTCGTAAGTGTTGTTACCCAGGCCGAACGCGACATACTTGAGGGAGGATAGCGGCTTGTCCTCGGCAGAAGCGCCGCTCTCAAAAGCGATATCCTCGCCGGTGAGGAACTGGTAGAACTCCACAGCGTTGTCGGTGGGTTCACCTTCGCCGTACGTGGCCAAAACGAAAAACGCAACCTTATCGTCGGGGAACTGGTCCAGGTTCTCATAGTCATAATCCTCAAGATCAGCGACCATGGTCTTGAGCCCGAAGCGCTGAGATCCTTCCTTCGCCAATCGAGAGGCATAATCCTCTGCGGTTCCAGTCTGCGATCCATAGAAAATCACACAGTTCTTGCCAGTTTCTTCCAACTTCTCGACGATGTTTCTGGATTTGCCGGCCTTGGCGGCACCATTCAGGGCGGGACCTGTAGAGGCATAGGGGTCTTTGGCAACAGCCCAGTAGGTGCCCTTGGTGAAGTAGGCTACGCTACCCACGAAAAGCACCGCCAAGACTACCAAATCGAGGGTGTCGAGTTGCGCCATGATGGCGGGGGAGGAGCTCTGTGGGGGATGCGAGAGCAATAGCCCCGGGGGTTAATGTTGAGACTGGGTAAGCCTGGCAGGAAGCGCAGACTGACTCGAGCGGAGAGACGGGAGGGCGCAAAGAAGGAAGGGGGGTGAGTAAACGAGGGAAAACCGAAAGGTCCCTCAGGCTGTATCGAGTCCCGGCAGCGATCACCAAAGGAAGAATTCCAAGCAGGTGGCGTGCTCCAAGGAGGACTCCGGGAGGAGAGTACAAATATGGAATGGAAAGATAGAAGGAAAGAAGAAGAAGAACGGAAAGGGAGAAAGGAAGAAGATCAGGGCCAAGACCCGAGGAGGGTAAGATGAGGGAACCGTGGTCTGATCTAGGGAAAGACGAAATGCCGATAATCAGTTGGCCTCAGTCACAAGCAGCAAGCACAAAACTGACCGCCGGCGCATCAGAGAGCAGCAATGAGACGGAGGGGCGCCGAGAACCGGGCGGGAACTGTTGAGGGACGATCGATACTGGTAAAAAATGGGTCAAAGACTCAAAGTTGACAAACAGTGGAGTCCCGTCTGTGCCTCAGGCGAAAGTGGCCTTTCCCAGATTCCCACTGTCCTATTCGGGGGTCCGGTGCTTCGGAACTCGGACGGCTGGTGGGTTCAACCGTGCCGCTAATCTATCCTTGGCAATTGTTGCAAATTGCCAGCAGTGCAGTCGCCGGACTCCGATGATCAGACTCGACTGCAATTGAACTCGGACGTCTTTCAGTTCCAGGATGTCTCGCTTGGTTTTCTGGAGTTCTGGAATGGAATAAGATCGATTTGCTGTTAGAGTCCACAGTAATGTGGTGATTGTCCTCAAGTTAGTTGGGTCGATCTGGCAAGTCACCTCGAGATCCTAGGGGTGATCTTGAAAATTGGGCCTGTTCTACGAAATATATACCCTTTCTGATAATGTGAAGGTGTGGGGATACACCCCATGGGCCGACACTTGGACCGAAATACAGTTTGGTTCGGAAGGAGAATTCGGCCCTGGTATGAGCCTATGGCCATCCCAGAAACCCAGGTGGCGGTCGACTCAAGACGAGAAATGAACGTGAAAGGCGCCAAACAATCTGGGGGATCTCCCGAACGACGCTGCCGACCACCAGGCCAACTAGCCGAGTTCCGCCTTTGTGGCAGTTTCTTTGCGTAGGTAACTTGGTATACAGCAGCACATGCTCACTTTCGTATACATAAATTGTACACATAACTAAACCAACCGTCCTGGGCATTTGCGTACTGTACTGTATGTACTGTATGTCTCGTGCACGAGGGATCTGGCTGGTTCTGACTACGGTTGTGTCACTTGGAGCATCCCCGTACAACCACCGATGTAACTGTGCTTTAGACTGCTGCTTGTTCCGCGTGCCCCTAAGGCTTATTGACGTTTCCGCGCCGCGGTATTTCCAGACGCCAGTGCCGTTCCCCGACCAGCCTCATCACGATGGACGGATTCATTCCGCATATACCCTGAACTGTACATTGTGGTAGGAAAATCCGCAACAGCGCATCATTCTTCTAGAGGGTTCTATCGCAGTGTGCAAGTTGCAAGGAAACTTGTCCGCCATGCACCGATTCATATTGTAGCAGTAGGAGATCGCTAGCAAGTAGGTCTCGCGTCAGCGGTCGGAAATCTCTCGTAAGACTGCTCGCCGTTGCCGGAGCCATGACAGCGATGGTGGTATCTTATAGTGCCCACCACTGAAGCGCTGTCTGGACCATGAAAGGTTTCATGTTGTTGGGTTTCTTCTACTGTCCATGTTCAGCCTATTCTCATTAGCGCTATTGCCATCATTATCACGACCCTGGTCTAGTCCAGTGAAGATAATTCCAAGCTCTGTACGGAGCAGAGTTGCCACAAACATCATCTGAAGTTTGAGATGATTACCCCAGGCGGTCGCATTCGCCGCCCCCTTGATGTCCTCAACGAAGGATACCTTGCATTCGTGCGTGTCGTGTTTCACTTTCTCAGGTTGATCGCTTGGACGAGACCGGGGTCTCCGGAAACTCAATAGCAGAGCAATTAATGTTTGTATGCACAATTTTCACGGATACTCAAGCTTATTTGAGCATGATCCTCAATACCCGGTACCTCCTGCTTTTGGACAGACGCTTGAGGCTGCCGTGAAGAACAGAGAAAATACGAGGATATTCAATGATAACAAAAGAATTAACTCTTTCGCATGATATATCTTGATTTAATCATGTGATTTGATACTGTAGCCTGTATGGGGTAGAGTAAGTCAAAAGGTAACTTAGGGTACTAGGTAAAATATTGCCGACTCGATGTTGGGAGAACAGAGAGAGAGAGAGAGCGAGGATAGCAGTGACGTTCCCTCTCCTAAAGGTCCTCCGCACTGTTACCCATCTTCCCCGTGCTCCGAGCCTCTTTCGGTCGCGAACGAACCGGTCTTTCCAGCAACAAAGCTTCAGTGATTCCCAAACCTATGCATCAACAACCGTTATCTCTTGTCCCAGCTGACAACCTCTAAGCAGCAGAGTAGCAATGCACTGCCGGCTCAATCTTTTGGGTTGTTCCGCTCTGACAGAGAAGAGCATTACTCAGAAATGAATTCAGCCTGACTTCCAAACCACCACCAGTATAACAGTGCGTGATCCTGCCTGACCAAAATGCTTTCTTGTGTCTAATAACACTGCCGCTCTGCACGCTAAATCTCATTCTATCGCTACCTCCTATCCTATCACAGGCTTGAGATGATAGCTCGGTGCTAATCTGCTTCTTTCGCTACCTAGTGGCCTCACATCCGTCGATTAAGGCTGGTCCGTTGCAGTCAACGCCAATGCCCCTCATCCCTGACGATTCGAACCCTGTGTCGCACCATATCTTTTCAGCTCCACCAGAACGTCTCGTCACGAGAAGCACCCCATCGTCCACTGTTCACAGCCGCGAAACGTCTACGGTGAGGGGACTTGACTCTGCTTCCTTGTCCTCTTCGAGTCTACAGCCTCAGAACAACCGCCGTGGTGCCTCCCATTCTAAAAGTCCCGAGCCAATCGCTGGACGACCCGGTTTCGGATATGATGGTGGTCTCGAGAGGCGGCCGTCAAATTCCTATGGTCACCACCGTCAAACCTCGATTGTACACGGGATCCAGCACTCCCGCAACCCAAGTTTTGCTGCCTCAACAGCATCAAGCAGTCCGCTGAGTTCCGAACTGATCGTATCCCTGGGTCGAAGTGGCGCGGTCGAGCCGGAAGGTACCGGGTCAGGCCGACCAGAACAGCCCAGTATGCATTCAACCTTTCAATACCAGGGCAGCAACGGGGCAAGCGCTCATATACAGGGAACACTGGGCACAATAGACGATCGAGATGGGGACGATGTCGTTAGCGGCAGTCTGGCCATTGCGACGCATAAACGCATGAATTCCAATGGAAAGCCCAAACAGGAACGATCCCATAGCCGTTCACACTCGAGACCTCATCCTGATATAAAATCTACAGAGGAATATGCACTTCATCACCTTTTCAATGCTGTAAGTCAATCCACCTTTCCATGGTGAGTAAGACAAGCGTTGACCCTTGTTGAAGTTTATTGGACAAGCCGAACACAAGATCAACCAGGCTATCATGAAACTTGGTGAATCTGACGCGCCAGTCGAAGAGGTATGCGGGCCGGGTGCAGACGCAAGCTTCGACCAATTGATATCAGCTCTGGGTTACATTGCACGGCGGAATCCGAAGCCCCTGATTGACACCATCATGTACTGGAGGAAAGCGATAGGCGATGCGGCTATTGTGGCGAAACAGGTTGCTGGCCAGGTAAGTTTCTAAGTGTCTCGCGGTCCCCTCAGATCACCTCTTGCTAATTGCCTGAATATCAGCCCAAGCCACCTGCTGCTGATAACGGGCTTCTCATCCGGCGCAACACGGAGCCACCTCAGATTATTACTGAGTCAGCTACACCGTCCGACTCAAATTCCCCTCCCCGGACGCTGTTGTCTAGGCACGATGAAGTCATCATGGCAGAGCGGCGAGCGACAGTGTCGGTCTACCTGGTTTGCAGAATTCTGATCGAGATCTTCAATCAAAGTAGCCTTGCCTCAATTACTTCGGACATGGTGGATCGCCTGGAGGACATTGTCTTCGGTCAGTTGAAGGCCGTTGATCCTGATCAGATATCGGCGTCATCTCTTCGCATGGCCAATTGGAGAATTTACTCGCAGCTGCTCGGTATCATGAGCGAGACCAGCTTTGCGGGCGTTGCAAACAGATTTCTGCAGGAGCTGGATAAATATCAAAAGGACGAAACATTACGCGGGCCTTCGAAAGAAGGCGATGCCAAGGCCGAGCTCCTGATCTTGGGAATGAGGCACGTTCGTATCAGAACACACCCTGAGATCTGGGGTAAATGCTGTGAATTCATGCTGTCACTTGCGCGCTTGTTCGCGAACGCTCACGGACCGCGCGTCAAGCAGGCATACTGTTACATACTCGAAAAGCTACTACTTCCGGTAGCAGCAAGCACTACCTGTGACCTTACCCTCCCTAAATGGAAGGAGTTCATTGACTTGGTTCAGTCTCGTCTATCACAGATGATGACCAAGCCACGTCATTGGGCTGCAGCATTCCCCCTCCACGTGCTCTTACTATGCGTTTCAACTAAAGAGAACTTTTCTTCGCAATGGCTTTCGGTGATACAGAGCCTCCCGTCGAGGCTAAAAGATCGTCCTACACGGGGAACAGCTCTCCAGGCAATGTGCCGCCTGCTTTGGACATTCTTCTTTCGTTACTCGGAGTCACCAACGGCCACTCTACGTAAAGTCGAAGAAGTGGCCAGAATAGCTTTACCTCCAGGGAAAAGGACGTATCTCAGTACGGAGCCAGCCGTCTCTGACCCTCTGGTTCAGTTGGTACGGATGATCGGGTTCAAGCACCCTGATGTGTGCTTCCGTAGCATCATCTTCCCTATGATCAACTCGGACCTCTTTCTTTCAGGTAAAGAGCTCAAGATTGAGCAGATGGAGCCTGAGAAAATGGTCATTGGCATCAGGACATTCCTTGCTATCATGACAGACCTAGAGAATTGCGATCAACTATGCCCCCCGTTCCCCACGGGATCAATTCCCAATCCCTTCACCGACATCTCTGCTCCAACTCATTTCCATCGCCCACATTTGCTTGCTGACCCTCGACCACCCAATGCATCGGAGAATCGGGATAGCTCCTTGTCGCGACCTGTCAACACGGCAAGGCTTAGTGACAATGTCAGGGAATACTACCTTCGCTTCTGTGATATTCTTGGCAAGATTACCATTCTATGTGACAACACATTTGGTGGCCAGGCGGCTCTGGATGAAAAGTTCGGAGGCACGACACCCAAGACTCCAATTTCGGAAGCTTTCAGCTTTGGTCGACGAGATGATCACCTTACCACCCTAGATCAAAAACAAGGATTCTATGACCTACTTCATGTTGCTGTGCAGGCGCTACCTCGGTGTCTATCTGACCGCATTCCCTTCAATTCCTTGATCAATTTGCTTTGCACCGGAACGGCACACGTTCAGTCGAACATAGCCGTCTCGTCTGCCGAATCGTTGAAAGCCATCGCGCGTCAGTCCCACGCCCAGCAGGTCACGATTGGCTTCGCCAGGTTCATCTTTAACTTCGATGCGAGATACTCGACCATGTCCGATGAAGGCATGCTAGGACCAGGTCATATCGAATCTACGCTGAGGCTCTATGTCGAGTTGCTGAGGATTTGGATCGAGGAGATAAAGCAAAAGTCAAAGGGTGCTGCTGCAGAATCAAACGACAAGACCGGATCAGGTAGTCGAGCTCTACAGTTGGATCTCTCCAGCGTTCTGGCTCATGTTGAGGAAATCGAGTCCCATGGCCTCTTCTTCCTTTGTTCTCAATCTCGACGTGTTCGTGCCTTTGCCATTACAGTTCTTCGTCTCATCACGGAATTCGATAGCGCTCTTGGCAAAGAGAATACTCGAATCATACGGATCCTAGAAGCCGACTCACACCGAATACTGGATGTCAATAGTGAATCATTGACTGTGGCTGAGCTGAGCAGGATTCAAAAAAGTAAGCGAAGAAGTGCTGCTCAGCAAGTCGTGATAGATATGTGTAGCAGCGAGGTTTCGTATGACTCGACACTATGGTCAAAAGTTTTCCCAAACATCATCCGGATAAGCTTCGAGACCTGTCCTTTCGCAGTGACACTGGGACGTGAGATTGTGTGTGCCAGACTTGTTCTTATGCACAAAGCAATCACATACTATGCTGAGGGGCCATCGCATCAATACGGCCCGATGGAAGCTGCTCAAGCTCGTATATTGGGGCGGGGCAACTTGTCGGCCGAAATTGTGATTGAGCAATGGAAACTGTATCTGGTCATGGCATGCACCACTCTCAACAGTGTTGGTGCACAGTCACAAAGCCAGTTGGCAAACGCTCAACATGCACGAAAAGGATCCAAAGGGTCACAGCAGTCTCAAGATAAGATTAGCTCGGCTCGAAGTCTTTTTGCATTTGTAATCCCGTTGTTGTCAGCCGAGCGCCCTACCATACGAAATGCTATAGTGGTCGCCCTCGGATCTATCAACAAAAATCTTTACCGCACCCTTCTCGAATCGCTGCAGTACGCAGTCACAACTTGCAATGAGGAGGCCAAGATTCGAATCGGCACACATTATCGCTCCCCAAGCAGCCCGCGAAGAAACCGCAAGACGGATCGACTGCGGACGGAAGTCACATATGTGTACAAGCTAACGTCGCATTTTCTACAAGAATCGGATATCTACAATGACGACTGGATCGTCAACAACCTTGTCACCTATGCGAAAGATCTTCGAATATTCTTGAGTGATGCCGAGGTCCAGAATGACTGGGAATTCCAGCGTCTCAGGTTTCACTATTGTGGTCTCATGGAGCAACTCTTTGAAGGTATCAATCGAACTAGCGATCCCTCTCGGTGGATACCGTTCGAATCCAGGAAGTCCGCATTCTCTCTCATGGAAGATTGGTGTGGATATTCGCCCAATCAGTCCCAAATTTCGCAGAGGGAGGAGAACATGCGGAAATATGCTCCTTCGCAAAACAATGAGTCTGGAGCTGCCATGGAAATCGAGAAGAAGAACCTGCGTGCAGCAGCTCTGAGTGCCATGGCATCCTTGTGTGTAAGTATCTCCTAAATTTCTATTTTGAGACGGACGGCTGACTGACTTCTGCAGGCTGGACCAATCAGCATCACAACGGAGAGCGGCTCGGTGCTGCAATTTGATGTAGGTCGAATGCTATCTTGGATTGATATTATTTTCACTACTTCGATCAGCGACAAATGGCATGCCATCGGTAGACGTGCTCTCAAGAATCTGATTGTGCACAACAAGGAGCATACTTATTTGTTAGAGCGCTCCATCGAGATGTGCTATGTTGCAGAGAGACCCAAAGCGCTAGAAAGCTACTTTGAAGTCGTCACCCAGGTCCTTATTGAGCACACAGACTTCCCCCTCAATTTCTGGCGGATTCTAGGTGCTGTCCTTGTCACACTTGGAAATCAGAAGAGAGAGATCAGAATGAAGTCCGCCAAACTTCTTCGCATCTTGGAGGAACGGCAGCAGAAAAGCTCAAGACTGCAGGATTTTTACATCAGCATCTCTGACAAGACGACCGCTGTGTACAAACTCGCCCAGTTTGAAACGTCCAAGCGACTGGCGATGCAACACTCCGACCTAGCTTTTCCCTTGTTCTCCGAGCTATCATTGCATTTTAAGAATCTGAGACCAGACAGTCAACGGAACATGGTGGCTGCTATCCTTCCGTGGGTCCAGACAATGGAACTCCAAGTTGATCCGAACGGCGGGCCGACAGCCAAGTCATACATGCTTCTAGCCAATCTCTTTGAGATCACGATTCGTTGCAGTACCACACTTCCAAACGAAGTGCAAGCCCTCTGGCAAGCGTTGGCTACGGGACCGCATGGAGGAAACGTGCAACTGGTCCTGGACTTTATTATCAGCCTCTGCTTGGAACGCAAAGAACAGAACTTTGTTGAGTACGCCAAGCAGGTGGTTGTGTTTCTTTCAGGAACCCCTGCCGGCTCGAAAGTGATCGAGTTCTTCTTGATGCAGGTTGTTCCCAAGCACATGGTGCAAGAGAGGAAGGAAATTACACCAGCTCCGGCCGACATCAAGAGCCTGCCATATGTTGCTGATCTCAATACGGTACTTCCACTAGGAAACAAACAGGCCGGGCTTTCTTTGGGTCAAGTTTCCTTGGTACTGCTTGTTGATCTCATGGTTGCTGCCATCACTCCGGCACTGGAAGATGTGGTCAAGTTGCTCCATGTTGCGCTCATTCTATGGGATCATTACATTGTCACTGTCCAAGAAGAGGCTAGAGAAATGTTGGTTCACTTGATCCATGAGCTGGTCGCTGCCAAGACGGAAGACGATTCCCCTGCTGGCACCAGGGAATCTATTGAGGACTTTGTGGAGATGATCCGCAAGAGTGACCCCAAGGTTGTGTGGGAATATGAGGACAACAGTGACAAAGATGATGCCGATGACGGCCGCCGTGTTCCCACGTCAATGTCTGATGTTACTCATAAAGTCGTCGGGTTTTTTAACCTTGCTTATGAAGGCATCAATGACCTTTGGGCAAAAGAAGCCTTGAATTGGGCGACATCGTGCCCTGTCCGACATTTAGCCTGTCGGTCATTCCAGGTATTCCGTTGCATATCCATGTCACTTGACTCCAGGATGCTAGCCGACATGCTCGCTCGCCTATCTAATACAATCGCAGACGAGGAGTCGGATTATCGGACATTCTCAATGGAAATTCTGACAACGCTCAAGATCATCATCGGGTCCTTGGCCCCTGCGGATCTGTTGCGCTATCCACAGCTGTTCTGGACGACGTGTGCTTGTTTGAATACGATCCATGAAACAGAATTCGTCGAAAGCATTGGTATGCTAGAGAAGTTCTTGGATCGTCTGAATATGAGCGATCCCATCGTAGTTGCAGAGCTCATCAAAGGCCAGCCACCCAAGTGGGAGGGCGGTTTCGGTGGTCTCCAGGATCTGGTCTATAAAGGATTGAAGTCAAGTGAATCTCTGAACCTCACATTGGACGTTTTGCATCGTCTGAGCGGCCTTCCAAACAATGATCTCATCGGAGATAGTGACAGGCTCCTCCTCACAGTATTGGCGAACCTGCCCCACTTTCTCCATCAGTTCGACTCGAATATTGACAATCCCAAGACGTTGGCACGGGCTACTCTACTTGCGCGCGTTGCCGAGAGCGAAGGGTGTCCTCGTATTGCAGCCTCTCTGCTCGGGTTTGCGAACGGACAGTATAAGGCAGAGAACGATTTCTTGAGCCATATCATCACCGAGCTGCGCTCCTACTATTTCCCTCGACTGGATGTTCAGAGCTTGATCTTCCTCATGGGTCTTCTGACAAATACCACTAAATGGTTCCGCGTCAAGGTCATGAAGATACTATGTGTTCTGATACCGGAGATCGACATGCGACGAGAGGAAGTTACGAGCCATGGCCCTGACCTCATCTCACCATTACTGCGGCTGCTGCAAACTGATCTGTGCCCTCAGGCTTTGCAAGTCATGGACCACATTATGACAGTATCGGCCAACCCAATGGAACGCCATCACCTTCGAATGAGCATGGCTTCGGCCTCATCGTCACGGGCCGTTCGCAAAGAATACGAACGTATTCAAAGTCTTTATGGAATACCCGAACCAACCGGATGGTCAATTCCGATGCCTGCCTCTCAGTCTAATATCACGCGTCAGAATGTTCACGCGGTGTTCTACACTTGTGCAGAAGTGGACCGCATGGAGGTGCAAGAAACCGTCAAGCCCGAGGTTGAATTTCATGCAGACGAATACAGTGACTCGTTCTTCCCTATGCGAGCAGATACCATGAAATCAATTGACACGCAGACGGACGGCAACATGGGAGATATTGTGCAGAAACTGGACAGCTTGGACGACTTTTTCGAGGAGGCGGACCCACTCCATCCGGTCTTAGACACCATCTCAGACCCCGCACTACGTAGCTTTGCTGGCGCATATGCCGATACGAGTGCCAGTCTCTATGATCAGCAAACGGCGCCGATTCTGCGCAAATCTCTTGCCAGGACTGCCTCGACATCCTCTTTTCATAATGGACTTGCAGAGTCCCGGCCGCCAAATCTACGATTCGATAGCGCTGGGGTACATCCTTCTGGTACATTCACACCCCCGGCCCCCAGCCAACTTGCACGTCCAGTGTCTCACACTCGGTCCGTGACCTCTCCGGCCAATCATTTGCCTTCGCCATCGTCGTCCAGTGTACAGCAAGCCACGCCTGTCATTGGCTTTGGCGAGTCTGCGTTTCTTTCGGACGATGAGATGGAAGACACGTTTGCTGATAGCAAGCCATCTATACCACATCCCATCAACCAGGTACGAAGCGCTACTGAAGGGTCATCGTCGCTTGAGTCGATGATTCGCAGCGGCATGAGACGGCTCACTGGTGGCACGGCCCCGAGCCGAGACAAGGAGCGTCAGCGTGATATAATCCGCGCACAACAACGGACACAGGCAATTAGCTCACCACGCGTGCCTAAAGTCCCCTCTGAATATTTGAATGGCCCGACGAGCAATCCAGCATCCCCGGGACAGCAATGAGATGCCCCCTGCACCTCAGAGTCCTTTGGTGGACGCTCTGTCCTGCGCAGCTTGGCATTCTATTGAACGGTCATTGGCATCATTTGACGGCGTCTCAATACAATTTTCTTTTCCTCTTCTGGCGTTCAACATACCCATTGTCGATTGCTGTGGTGTCGTACGAGCGGTTTTCATGTTAACTTCCGATGCACTGGCATCTCCCTTCAGTCTCTGTACATTATTTAATCTAGACATGGAACATAAAAAGCGACGTTCACCCTAGAGCGTAGTTGTACTAAATCTAAATTCGGTAAACCGTGACACGTGCAGTGAGTTGTAGTGACGCTCCGCGGCCTTGCCGAATTGGGCCTTCCCCGCACGAGGTCGGGGTAAAGATCGACATCCCCATATTCCATTAGTTCACCAGCATTACTCGATGTGTCTACCAACCACTTTGCTAGCTGAATGGCAAGAATCGGTTATCCACGGGACTACTACCTGACTTCAATTTACTGCTCGACGCCGTCCTCGGGCCCAGCAGCGCTGACCCCCCTCACACCGATGAACTACAGCCAAAGTGCTGCATTTACAGCCTCAACTTACGATAGCTACCACTTTTGCAGAACGACGCGTTCCACTGCTTGACTGTGAGACAAGAAGCCATTGGCAGCACCAAGCTATAGCACTTATTCACACTCAACAATGAATCGTCTCGGTGCTCTATCCCCGCTCCTGAGGGGAACCACCCGCATGTCAAGAGTAGCCCCTTCGAAGAGCCATCCTCTTCGAAAGCCCCCCATTACTCCAAAAAGGCTGTTCTCATCCTCTACACATAAAGATGCCACGTGGGGATTCATAGGGCTCGGACAAATGGGTACGTATGGCGCCAACCTCTCGAGCATGCGTGTTGCGGGTGGCTGACAGTGCGATTCTCTGTCTAGGATATAACATGGCTAAGAATATACAGTTGAAGATCCCCGCCACCGACACGCTAATGATTCGCGATGTCAATCAAGATACCACCGCGCGGTTTGTGGAGGAAGCTCGTCAGGCAGTCAAGCGAGCTGCTGCTGCTGGCACTAGCACTGGCATGGCCAATGTTGTCGTGGCGGAGAGCGCGAGAGATATGGCAGAACAATCTGTAAGTGAATAGAGCTCTCTTCGACGGTCGGAACATCGCGCATCACAGGGTCTATTGGAACTTCGACCCCGGACAGCATTCGCCATGGGATATTGTCTGCAGTCTTCTTGGATTCGTCAAGATTTGTCAATGCCCAATTGGGTCGCTAGTTTTGTCTTCTGATAACGTTTCCTGTTTCCAGACGGTTGTCATAACCAGCCTCCCAGAGCCGCAGCATGTCAAAGACGTCTTTTATTCCATCCTCCGGCACGGTGAACTTCCAGCTCTGGATCAGGAGCGTCTGTTCATCGACACGTCAACCATCGATCCTAGTTCTTCCAAAGAGATTGCGAATGCGATTCACACCACCGGCCAAGGTCGCTTTGTGGACGCACCTGTGTCCGGGGGTGTCGTCGGAGCCCGCAACGGTACGCTCAGCTTCATGTTCGGTGCCACGTCCCAGACCGGTCAGTTCATTGACCGAGTGAGGTCGGTTCTGTCCCTCATGGGCAAGAATGCGTGGCACATGGGCGCCCCCGGTGCCGGGGTCTCGGGAAAACTCGTCAACAACTACATCCTGGCGATCAACAACATCGCCACCGCCGAAGCAATGAATCTGGGCCTGCGCTGGGGCCTGGATCCCAAGACTCTTGCTGATATGGTCAGTACGTCGACCGGTCGGTGCTGGCCGATGGAGGTCAACAACCCTGTGCCTGGCGTAGTGGAGACGGCGCCAGCCTCTCGTGACTATGCCGGTGGCTTTGGCGTCAGCCTGATGAAGAAAGACTTACGGTTGGCGATCACGGCTGCAGAGGAGTCGGGCTCGCCTCTCCCCCTGGCTGACGTAGCTCGTACCGTGTATAATGCTGTGGAAGAAGAGCACCGCGGTAAGGATTTCTCGGTGGTCTACAAGTGGCTTCAGGATAGGTCGCAATAACAGGGGGGTTGAGTTTCTGGGTGGATGTTCGCTTTCAAGGAACCAAATGCCGCAGATATCGCGATGCCCTTCAATCAACCGCGCAATGAAGAGCAGCCTGGTGTCGAAGGACTATAACTCTCCTATCCTAGGAATTGAAGACCTAGGAGCACTTCTAATTGAAGACATGCTTGGCATACCAAGCAAGAGATAAATTCTGTTTAGTTTCCGCGTTCAATCCACAGGCTAGTGGGCATGTGCGTCGAACTCATGTAGGAATTAGTAAACACGAACAATGACACAGCTGTAGCGCCAGATATGGCACATTTTCCAAAAGAGCAACATGATCATCATTTTGTCTATACCAATTATGTAGAGATATTAAGAGTAATAATAGTCCCGACCAACGAGACACACACATACACACATATATATACGTACTCCGCTCACAGAAAGAAGAGAGAGCTCCGCAGCACCATCACGCACCAATGCATCCATCCAACTTCAAAGAGCCCGTCCAGGACTCTCGTCGAACCAATTTGGGATTGCCCCAACCTACTCCTCCTTCTTAACTCCCTCAGCCTCATCCTCACTCCAATCCAACAGCTCCATAATCTCCTCCTCGGACAACTTCTGCGTCTGCTTCTCCGCCTCCTTCTCCAAGCTCTTCTGATACTTCTTCTGCCTCTTGCGGGCATTCTTCCCCCACTCAGGCACCCCGCTCGCCGTCGCGAAATCCTCCTGCGTAACGGTGGACGTAGCCGCGGAGCCGGTCGCGGTCGCGGTGGCAGTGGCAGTGGCGGCGGCGGCGGCGGCGGTATCATCCTCGTCCTCGATCTCATCGTCCGTGTTTTCCACCTCCCCGAGCACCCGTCCCCCGCCGCGGAGCGCATTGGCCGACATGCGCGCCTTCTTCTTCTCGCCCTTGCCTGCGGCACCACCGCCAGCCGCCGCTTCCTGGGCGCGCTTCTTCTCCATGTGCTTCTTGCGGTCCTTCTCGTGCATCTTCTTGAACCAGGCTTCGATGTAAGGTCGGATGATCAGGTAGCCGACCACGGAGAGGATGACCTTGGTCCAGCGGCCCATGGAGACGTTGGCGAAGGAGCCGTGCAGGTTCGTGATGAAGCGGGTGACCACGGTCTCGGCGACGGAGTAGAGCTGCGTGAAGAAGTCGGTGAGGGCGTCGAGGGCGACGGCGCCCGGGTCGGGGGTTGGGGTGGACATTTTGGTTTTTTTTGGGGGAGTTTTCGTTTCGGGGTGGATTGAGGGTTGTTGGGTTTCGACTCTTGTTCTTCGATGCGGGCTGTTCAAGGTTGCGAGGCAGTGGGCGGGTTTGGCCGGATGTTCGGAGTGTGGGGGATTGGAATTGGAAGGCTTGTCTGCGGTATGACGGAAAAGGGCCTTTTTGACAAAAGGCAACAGACACTGCACCACAGAGCTCGGTGCTTGTTTCTCGCCAAAGACACAGAAAAATTGTATAGGTGAAAGGCCACCTCTCTGTCCTCGGTCAAGTAGCTTAGTTTCGCCGCAATAAATCGCGCATTCGGAGTTGAAATGCCGAAAGTGGAAATGTTTTTGGTTCGAGGTTAGCGTCATTCTCCAGGCCCGGGTAACGGATTAATATTTATTCCGGTGGGTTGAGCTTTGGCCAATCACGGCTCATTCTGCATACTCAACGCGTCCCCGACACAACTGCCGCGGGAAGTCGTCGCGCATCGGCAAGCTACAGTTCGGTCGGTATCATCTTGATAGGCGTGTGTGAATTGCGACTGGTGCATTTTGTCAAGTAGAGTCTGCGGTTCGCGTCACTTCATTACTTTCAGGTCTCCGAAAAGCCCTGTTCTCATAGCTGAAATTTCCGCGATGGATCAAAACGAGGAAGCTGGACTCGAAGAGGTATGTATCCCATTATCAGGGTGGTGCGATGCTTGCTCCACTGCGTGTACGCTTGGGCAGCTGTGCTGATTGTTGTCTTCGCACTCATTATAGCGCTTGAAGTCTGCTCTTTGGCTGGCGATTGGGAGGATTGTGGACGAAGAGACCATCAAGCTCGGTATCAACGCCACGCCTCAGTTCATCGGGGCGTTGACAGAGTTGGTCTGGGCTCAGATCGGTTGGTCTCTCTCATCTGCCTACCATCGAGATCAACACGCTGGATGTACGCTATCAGCAGCATCCTTTTAGATGTTTCTTGTTGGATGTTTTCTTCTCCTCTCGCACCAGACTACCGTCCGAATGCTGACTGAATTCCCCAATAGAGACCGTTAGCCAGGACTTAGAATCATTTTCCAAGTAAGTGATATTCTTAAGTGATTCTTTCACTCGAGGAACTTCCTCTCACAACCAAAAGCTGGCTGCTATGTTGTGGTTCTGTCTCGTGCTTTGGGACGTTGGCATTACGATATGCTGACATGCTCGGCTTTCCGTTTTAGGCATGCCGGCCGCTCGACAGTCAATGTCACCGATGTCATGCTCCTGGCACGCCGCAACGAGGGCTTAGAGTCCATTCTCCGCGCGTTCGTTGAGCAGATGCGTGATCAAGAAGCCTGATCCAATGGGGTTCCACCGACTGGTGGTCCCTCCGTCGGGATTACTTCAGTCCAAAGTCTATGTGCAGGTCTACCCGAAAGCTTCCATAACATTGGTGGCTGAGCTCCTCTGCCATTCAGAGCCAACTTCGAGGGTATGTAAGGCAAAACCATTCACTTCCATCTCATGTCAAGCCAGTAACCGGAGAGGTGGCTAACTTTCTGACAGGCATGGTGGCGGACCTTTTTTTTCAAACTTACAGTCGCGGAGATCAGATTGACGTGAATTTAGAAGGTCTAATTCGTCATGGTTCATGACGCCACTGCACAAGGTTCCTAACAACGCGAACAGGCACTCGACCTCGCCAGACACCATCAACCCTGGAGAGTCCAATCACCGGGCCGATTCTACCTCGGAGAATCTTGAACCTATCGCTGAACTACCAGCTGATATCTGACGTCGAACAAGAGGCAGCAAATCATGCTCGCGCTGCTCCTTGACCGGTCCAAAGAAACATGAATACACGTCCTGGGGCCACCCGTAAGGCCCGCTTCAACGCAGGGCCAATGCAACACCAGATACCTCATGTTGTAATGATTATCAGATAAACAGCCTCTCGTCCGACCAATTGAACACCATGTAGACAAAGCACTGTACATATACTTCAACCAATCAATGGAATCTGAAATCATATCCTGTCCGCGTGGGAGACCTTATATCGATTTAACGTCATTGCAACGTCTGCCTTTTGCCGCGACATCTTATATGGCATTCGGTTCATGAATACGGCTGTATACACTTTGCTTTTACAACAGAACTTCGCCGGATTCGCCATTGCGTTGCTTCACGAGGGTGTATAACACAATATCAATCAACATCATATGACGAATACAACTCGACGAAAGCGAAAATAAAATGCTGAATACTGCGACTGACTCGGTCAAAGCTCTTCGGACGACTCTCACAGGAACAGCACCCACCATGAAAGCCGTGCGCTTCCACGGACGGGGCGACATCAGGGTAGACGAGATTGAAGAGCCGACATGCGGGAAGGGACAGGTCAAGGTGATTTCCCCTCCTTGTAGAAGATTAATCTCTACTGACGGCCACGCCATAACATAGATGCGACCTGCCTTCGTCGGAATCTGTGGCAGTGGTAAGCGTTCTACCGTCACTACTTAAGCAGCCCTACTTCCGTACTAACCCTCCTAGACTTACACGAATACATGGGCGGACCAGTCCTAGTACCTAAAAAACCGCACAAGATCACCGGAGCCACGCACCCAGTGACCCTGGGCCACGAATTCGGCGGGATCATCGAAGAGGTGGGTGAGGGCGTAACCCACATCTCGCCGGGACAGCGAGCCGTCGTGCGGCCCACCATCTTCGACAAAGAGTGTACGTCCTGCAAGCTCGGCTACGAATACTGCTGCGAGAACATCGGCTTCATCGGACTATCAGGTACGCCCGACCACCCACCCAACCGACCGTCTTCCTCACTATTGAGCGAGACGAGAGCCAAGGACGAGCAACCCAGCTAACCACCAAATTACCTCTGCGCAGGGTATGGCGGCGGCCTAGCCAACTACATCGTCGCGCCGGCCGAACACTTCTACCCGCTGCCGGACACCATCTCGCTCGAAGCGGCGGCGCTGATCGAGCCCCTAGCGGTCGCCTGGCACGCCGTGAACATCTCTCCCTTCAAGCCCGGTGACAGCGTGCTAGTCCTCGGCGGCGGGCCCGTGGGGATCGGGGTCGTGCAGGTCCTCAAGATGCAGGGGGCGCAGAACATCGTGGTCGCCGAGCTGATGGCGAACCGCCAACGACTCGCGCGGGACTACGGCGCCGCGCACATCGTAGACCCGCGCGCGGAAGGGCCCGGCAACACGGCCGCGCGCGTCCGCGAGCTGACGGGGGGCATCGGCGCGGATGTCATCTTCGATACCGCGGGGGTGGAGGCGGCGCTCAACGAGGCGATCGGCGCCTGTCGCACCCACGGCACGATTGTGAATATCGCGGTCTGGGAGAAGCGGCCCGCCTTGCGGGTGAATGATCTGATGTATAGTGAGTTGAAGTATACGGGGTCGGCGCTGTATGATGAGAGTGCGTTTGTGAACGTGATTCAGGCGCTGAATCATGGTATGTTTCACGCCTGTATCTTTTTGTGGTCCAGTGATGTCGCGAGGCTCTAACATAGGTGATAGGCCAATTGAGCCCGGAGAAGATGATCACCGCGAAGATTGGGTTGGATGATGTGGTGGAGAAGGGATTTGAGGAGCTGGTCAATCATCGAGATGCGCACTGCAAGATTCTGGTCGATGTGCAGGCATAGAGCTTGGGATGGGGTTGCTGTTTACTTACTAACGACGATACGAGTTTCCTGTTGCTTTTGTGTATGAGATTATTGAATTTGCGCCGCCATTGCCATTGCATGATACTGCGGTACTCTCCGGATCTGCAAGAATTGAATGAACACCACTGCTACGTACCATTGAATACTAACAAGAGTCTCAGTTGAACAATCGCACCGCTAAGCCCCGTTGACACCGTACAGTACACATCAACCACCCCCACTCCCCCATCCCATGAAGTCCCACATCGCCCGTAGAAAATAGTCCTAGACACCCCCCGATTCGCCACCTACCAGAACCCCGCATACCGTGTGACGGCGACCTGAAGTCATACTTGCGATTCCATTGACCCTGGCATTATTGCTTTTCAGTCATAACGCTTTACAAGGTGGCAAAAAACATCAACTGGGTCCCATAGCTCAGTTGGTTAGAGCGTAACGCTAATAACGTTAAAGTCGAGGGTTCGAGCCCCTCTGGGACCAGCTTTCTTTTTGTTTTTGCTCACTTGGTTGGGTCTTATCCTGTGGTGGAAGGATGGCTTAGAGGTTTCTTTTTAGCAAGTATAATGTAATGTGGTGGGCTTGGGGTAGGAAAGTGGTCTGTCTGGTCTTAGCGGGTTTTGCGGGTGTACTGTAACGTATGTTTCCAGTATAGCTCACCGACACTATTCATATTTGTCTTCATGGAACGCGGACCCGCTAGTCCAGTATAGCATATAGGGATTGGTGGGCGCTGGTTTGAAAGCGTGCTCCTGGCCTTTATCTAACCTCACTTCTGGAATTGGGTTTCTGGATTCTGGAATACGACAATTCATGGATCCGACCTTCGGGAAATGCTCGCGACGTTCGTCGTTAGACTCCGAGGTTCTTCGTTTGGTATATCGGCGCCGTGCTTCTGTCCGTCGACTGTGCTTGGGATTGAATAATGACTAGGTATTGATTCCGGTGGCTGTGCTACTGGAAGTAGACTATAGGCTACCGCCAGTCTGCGCGTCCAAGGCCCTCGAGGCACGTCGTACCTTCACCCCACAGCTGCACTCCAGCTGATCCTGAGCCTACATCAACTTCCGGACGTACAAGCTATACTGGATGTACATCGATGTCTAGCGCGGCATTTGAACTTGGGCATGCCAAGCCCATCCAGCCACATACTAGTCCAGCTAGCCGGGCTTTTGGCAGCATCCACCTCGCCAGACACATGGTTGCTGCGTTTCTCTGCTGGTTGAAAAGGCTTCTGTCCTGGAAATGTTCGGATTGAAGCAACACAATGTACATCACATGGGCCACAGCAGCTTTGGGCGTGGATGGTGAGGATCGTGGATGCATCCGACTCTTCCTCCGCTCACTGACATCAACAAAGACATATCAGCCCTATGAAGCGGCTCGAGTGTGACAAGATGATCTGTTAAAAGACGCCTTGGTGTAGACTTCTTCCCCGGGTTGGAACGCTACTAGACAGTCCAATCCGACATTTCAGCAACGCTCTACATGACCGTAGCCGGAGGACGGACGGAGCATTGGGTGGTTTGGAGGGATCGTCTGGTCGCTGCGACAGGGTAGTGTTTAGATTTGGACATGCGATTCGCGGACTATGTATCTGTCTGAGAATCGGTCCAGTCAGGCCCCTCCCTGTCTTCTCCACATGGCATACACGACCAGGCCGTCATCCCAGTATACAGCCGTACCACGGGCTGCCTGATTCGATTTGATTTGCTGTCCGTGGGATGTACGTACTGTACATACTCTAGATGCGAGAAATCCACCACTCTTGCCCCATCTCAATTGATCTGAACACGTCGGCAACATACAGCAGGTTACCCATCACTGTAAACCTGCAAAAGAGAATGCGCAGGAGGCAAAAAGATGGTCCCAGAGGGGGTCGAACCCTCGACTTTAACGTTATTAGCGTTACGCTCTAACCAACTGAGCTATGGGACCCGCTTGTTGAAGTGGCGCTTGATTTAGCGCTCTATAGGTCACAAGTAAGCTGTAGGGGAAACAGAGGCACATACGTACCTGCTCGTGTGGTGTGGGGGGTTGTTGTGTTGTTCGAGGCGTTGAGAGTCACTCGATATGCTTAGATGCTGGGCTGGTCGGCCAGTGGGGCAATTCTGCAATCAGTGGGATGGTCTGCATGTGACTTGTTCGTGCATACATGGGAGGTCTCTGCGTTGGTGGATGTCACAGTATGTGCAAGCTGCTGAACCGGGTGGTATTGACATCGGATTTGGGGGACGCCCGCGAGCACGATGCTAGCCAGTACGTTTAGGGGTGCGGTGCCTCGTTTCTTGTAGGGCGGGTGCATGTGGTGGGCGGTGACTGCGGTTGTGGCATTGATGTGTTGGGTGGTCGTGATGACACATACTTCAATGTAGAAATGTGTCGAGTCGGAGGCAGCTTGCATCTAAAGACTCTGTGGGATTTGTTCTGGCTATGCTACTAGAATGTGGAGGCAGGGGGGAATAGCGCCTATGTGGTGATACTTACGATGTCCCAAACTCAATTCATTTAGAGTTTGTTGATAAGATTAGCTTTGGTTGGCGGACCCGGCCAGCCACGAACCTTGCTGGCATGGCATCTGGTACGAGACGTCAAGTACTGAAGCAGGAATATGCGGCCCACTTTGGTACACAAAAAGGTGCCAACTATCTGTCGGGTATGCATGTAACGAACGTGTAGCCGGAAAAAAAATAAAAATAAAAAAAAAGAGCTACGGCGCACAGCTCCAGTTTGTCAATGGACCTCCTTCAGCTGTCTCTTCCCATTCTCTGACCTCCATCTCGACCTCGGATTAGGTCTAATAAACCAAAAAGGGAATGCGTGGAGGCAAAAAGATGGTCCCAGAGGGGGTCGAACCCTCGACTTTAACGTTATTAGCGTTACGCTCTAACCAACTGAGCTATGGGACCCCACTTGTTGATTCGGCCGAGGATCAAGTGCTACATATGCCTAGATAATGCTGCCGTGGTCTTGTTCGTCCTAGGGAATCAATATTGGGCGGATTTAATGGCTAATTATGGACCTATTTGTATTCCCCTTTATTGTTTTCTGGCTCTCTGATGTCTACTGTTCTATGTGCTTTGGGGCTAGAACAATGGATTCATCAAACAGTACCACGACTCTGCATGTTCCATCGGCTAACCGTCTTCGGTGAGTTGACTGGCTTGGTCGGGCTGAGTAGGTGATTAGCACGCTCGATTGCTGTGGCTCAGGTCCTATTCTTGCTGGGCTGTGGTTATAATAAAGCATTGTAGGGTGCCGTGGGTCCTTCATCTGGCTTGCGTTCCTGGTCTGCTGTTGCGTCTGCTCGGGTCGCGGGTGTACTTTCCGTGCGTGGCGGATATATACCTTTGGTTCCAGCCGGTATTCCGATGTACTTGGTCACAAGACGCAGCAAAGGAACCAAACATCATGGATACAGATGCAATAGACTAAACCACGAAACAACAGCGAACGTCTCGAATACTGCCCCCATCGACATCAAATGCCATGCCAATCAACACAGACACGGATTACTAGATAGTAAACACCGCGAACCGGCAACTAGCTGCATGACCCCCGCACCCCGTTTCCCCCAATCGCTAGCAACCATCCTCTCGGCCTCACCCATCTCGCTATAAATCAAATCCCCAACGTAGAGAAGACAGCTGCTGTTTGCCGTGCTCGCCGCTAGTGATACTATTCATGTGTTCTCATGGGACGTCCCGGCTTCAACTAATCGATATTCGGATTGGGCACGTACGCGTGGCCAGGCCGCAAGAAGCACCTACCGCTCTTCTCTTCTTGTCCTGCTATCATCACCGATTCGGCATACTACCCCGAAAGTGAAAGCTGCTCAGCCCTACTTCAAAGCCCAGGAGGGACAGCCATTCGATCCATCGAGGATTTTTCTCCCCTTACGCAAACGTGCCCAGGCAACATATTTGGAATGAACCGGGACAGTATATGGGGAAGGGTCATCAGGAATTAGCATTGATTATCTGGCTTGGGGGAAACCACGCAACCTGGAGTTTTCGATGTAAAGAAGTCTCTGTGTGCACGGTAATAAGAAGCCTGGACGTTGTACCCAAGCTCGTGGGTGAATGACAGGCGAATGGTGATACAAGTAAAAACACGACCGCAGTAATTAGGTATACATACTATATGACCCCAATTAAATCAAATAGGAATATCGGTAGAAACGTAAGTACCAGGACCAGATCTATCTACAACAGACACCAAGACTCATACCCAAGCCCTCTCTCAAGCTACAAATCGACACACACCGCAAGCCATCCAATCCCCAACACCACAATCCTGCTATATCTCACCGATCTCCACACGAAATCAATATTGGAACATATAACATTAGCTCAAGCCCAAAAACAACAACCGGGTCCCATAGCTCAGTTGGTTAGAGCGTAACGCTAATAACGTTAAAGTCGAGGGTTCGACCCCCTCTGGGACCATCTCTTTTTGCTCCTGCTCCTGCACATTCCACTACTAGTAGTGGTCTGTTTGCAAGAGCATAAACTATCTTTTTGACAATCCCCACCACAGAATAACAAAGCAGCGACGACCGCAGTAACGCCGCTAACGTTAAAGTCGAGGGATAACCAGCGCACTACAACCATTGTATAGAGTCGGACACAGCCAAGTTCACGGTAGACAAAACACACAGCCTGGAGGCCTAGCAACACCCGTGATAGTCCCCAGCGCCGCTGATAGACGACCACATTCGAAGCATAGGAATGAGCACGGCCAGACGTCACCCACCAAACTCAATTTCGCAGTAGCGTATTCTCGTAGATGACGTACAGTCCATCCGAGGTCCCGGGATATGGAATTGAACTTGAATGCAATCCACTTCACACCCGTAGCCACCAGGGCACTGCACACACATACATAGTACAGTAGACGACATACAGTACAAACCGCGAGCAAGTAGGTATAGGCCGAGTTCTACCTGTTCCGCAACCAACCCGTCATAAGAACATAGCGTATTGTACCCAGCCCAGCAACCGTAAGTAAGTACTGTACCGTCCAGGAAAACAATCGCGCAAGCCAAGCCCTAAAACACAAAACCACGGCTAGAGTTACCTTACGCCAACAACTGCCCTTTCAAGCAACGCCTGCAGAACAAAACCCATACTGTGTCGATACCGGCAGCAGCACTACTACAGCCCAGGCGCAACAAGTCTCCTTTTGTTCAAGATCATCCGAGGATGGCATACACACGGTACCAAAGCACCCCGCCCCCATCCAAGTACATTGCACTGCAACCCAAAATACCAGGGAACCCACATGCACACCGGCTACTTCTACCCAGCATCTGTCACCTTTATCCAGTCAATATATCACCAACAGCACTGTATTCCCAACCCCAGCTCCTTCCCACTCCAACCCACCAATTCCCACCCCCCAGGATACCCAAGTATACACAAGACCTCACACCCGCAAATCCAGGGTCGTAGAGCACAACTTCACGCCAGCACCAACAACAACTGGTCCCATAGCTCAGTTGGTTAGAGCGTAACGCTAATAACGTTAAAGTCGAGGGTTCGACCCCCTCTGGGACCATCTTTTTGGGCCCTAGCATTCTTTTTTTTGCTATTGATTATTAATTATATTATCATCAGCTCATCCAAGGCGAGATAAGTGCGAGAGAGAGAAAGAGGGCTGCTTTTCTTTTTCTTCAATTCGCTGGACAGAAGGCGGTGGGGCGTGGATTGTTTGTCCTGCACTAGATATGCGTTTTGTGATGAGTGGAATGCGGTCATGATCCGATCGGATGAGATGCTATGTACAGTACAGTACAGAAATAAGTAGAGTGGTATCTAGCCCATATAAGTAGAGTCGGCAAGTAGGCAAGGTAGTCTATGCTATCGTCATCAACCTCTCCCAGTAAAACCCCACCACCGCTAACAAGCAAGTCTGCAAGACACCCAGATGCAACCTAACGATCACCCTTCTTCACCCCCTTCACCTCCTTCATCGCCTCCTCCACCAACCACACACTCACATCCTGCGCATCCCGGCCGACCCGCCAGCTCCCCAGCACCACACCGCGGGTCTCGAGCAGCTCCTGCGCGCGCTCCCACCGACGCCGCCACATCTCCTCCCGCTTATTCGGCAGCGGCGCGGCGGGCGGCGGATTCTCGAAACCCCCGGTACGGTCCGAGGCACCGCCGCCCCCGCTACCAGTGTTGGCTCGGTTAAGGGAGGAGTTCGACTGCGTGGAGCGGAGGATGTTGGCCGGGGAGGCGGACCAGTTGAGGCGTTCGGAGGCGTACTGCAAGGCTGCAGAGGCTGCTGCTGCGGGGTAGGATTGCTGCGGAGGCTGCTGCGGTGGTTTCTGAGGCGGGGTGGGACGGTTGGCTGTGGATTGCTGGGATGAGCCGGAGCTTTCCACGGATGCCAGGGTGTTGGCTCGACGGGGCGGAGGTGGAGGCGGAGCTTGTTTCGAGCGGGTGGGCTTGGCATCGCCCATCTCCTGGTCGAAACCGGCGGTCTTCGGCCGCGTGGGGAGTTGCTGCATCGTGTGTTCCACAGCTGCGGTCCGGTCCGGCGAGACTTCGGGCTTGGTGGAGGACCGACGCGGCGGTAGGGGAGGCACGGGCTTCCGTTTGATCGACTCCCCCACCGAGATATCGGCGTTGGTTGAATTCGAGCGCAGGGAGGAAGGCTTCGACGGTTTAGCCGGGGGTGTCCGTCCGGCGGGAGATACCGCGGGGGTCTTTCTTTCCCGAGACGAGGCTTCCCGCTCGTCATCATCACGGAGATCAATCAGATCGCCATTGTCCAGGCTGATGGCATCTGCAGGTGGGTTGTTGGCCGATGGTGCCAGAGGCCGGCGAGGCGGGAGCGCCGGCCGCCTCGGGGCTGCATCGGAGTCGTCGACAAGCTGGGGATCGCTGCGACTCGCGGACACTTTGTGTTCCAGATAGTCCACGGACTTCTCGAAGAATTCTTTCTTATGTGTTGTGGTGACGTCGCGGATGAAGATGCCCAGGATCCTGCCTGGGTTGGCCAGGACGATGTCCGTATAGACCTCCAGATCCGCCTCGCCGCTGTCGCCGACCAGGATGAACTTCCGCGAAGGAAAGTCTTTCAGGATCTGCTCGAGGTTGCCCTTTTTCCGCTCCGCCGTAGGCTCAAAGATCCCCTGGAGCATCCCACTGTACTGCTTGAGATGAATGGACCCCGGAGGCAAGCCGACTTGCTTGAAGTACCGCTCCAGGAGCGGATAGAGCTGCCACGGCGCGTTCGAGACATAATGGAAATCCACCCCCATCTTCGCCAGCTGGTTGTACCAGTCCGCCACACCCTCGATCGTTAAATCAGCCAACTCACGGACAAAGGTATTCCGGAAGATCTCCTTTGCGCCGCTCGCGATGGCCGAGTGCTTCACCGTGTCGTCGATGTCACTGATCAAACTGATCCCGGAGGGCTCGATGATCTGCACCTCCTTCACGACCGACAGATTCTCCGAGGCGAGGACGCGGATATGGGTCGGGACGAAGGGCAGGGCGGCACGCATCCTGAAGTGGCCGGACACATCCGTCATGATACTCCTCGACTGACTCCGGGTCTCGTCGAAGAAGAACACGGTCACCGGCATATCCGTGACGGGGTTGGTGAGAAACGGCCGCAACCGCTCCATCAGATGCGCATTGGCCATCGAGAGCTCGTCCTTGGTCATCTGCGCCGTCGTTGTCGTCGTCGCGGTACTCGCCAGACTCGACGACGTCCCCGTCCGCTGCGGCAAACGCCCCGGAACGACCCCGGGATTGTTGTCTCTGTCCCCCAAGGCACTCTCCTTCCACGCCGAGTCCGCGCGGCCCTCCGCCCCCTTGATAATGGACTGAGCCTCCGTATCGACCAGCTCCTCCTCACGCCGATCCGTCTTCCCCCCCGAATCGTCCCCCGCGCCAGCAGCACCCGCATTGTTCGCCGGAGCCGGCACGCCACTCAGCTTCCTAGCCAGCGCAACCATCAACCGATGCTTCCGCGTCATCGGCCCGCGATGCGGCGCATACAACCAGCCGCGCACATCGACCGAGACGACGGCATTCTTCTCCGCATAGTCATCGAACCCCGCCACCGTGTTCGGGTCCGCGTCGAGACCACGATACTCATCGATCGTGGCATTCGAGCCCCTCCGCCGGGCCCACGGGTCATCCTCATGATCCTCACCTACACCATCCCCATCTCTACCAGAATCATCCCTCACAATCCGCCGCCCATAACTCGGGAAAATCACCATCTCCTCCAGCCCGGACCGCGCGATCTCCACGTCCGGAAACGCCCCCGGCGCATCGCTGGTGTAGTACTCATCGCCGTAGTCCCGTTGCGACGACCCCGGCCCCCCTTGCCCGTTCAGCTGCGCCGCCCACTGCGCCGCATACGTCTGCCGCAGCTCGTTCGCCGCCTTGAGGTAATCGTAGACCTTCTTGCGGCGCGCGCCGCGACCGGCCCCGCCGCCGCCGCCCCAGGAGGAGGACTCGTATTGTGACATGGTCGTTGTAGCTGGTGCAGCCGTCGCAGACGTAGAAGCAGACCCACTAGTCCCAGATGTCTTCGACACCGACAATGGCAACCGTCCCCTACGACCCAACAAATACCCTAAAACCCCACCGCCACCACCTCTGCTATCACCACCGAACCGAACACCACCACTAACACTCCCCCGTTGTGCAAGTATGCGGGCCTGTCGCCGAACGATCGCCCGGTAGACGCGGGCCTGGGCGCGGTGCCGGAGCGCCGGGAGGGTTTCGTGGCGGAGACTCCAGAGGCGGAGCTGAGCGCGGCGGAGCGAGTGCGGGCCGAGGAGGAGGGTCCAGAGGCGGGGGTGGGTTTTGCGGGAGGTGGAAGATTTTAACGGTGGAGGGGCGAGGAGAGGGCGGTTGCGGCGGAGGAGGAAGAAGGGGAGGGGTCGTTTGCTGGTGTTGCTGGTGGTAGGTGTAGGGGGCGGGGGCGCGCGCCGGCGGGAGGAGAAGGCGGCGGAGGAGGCGGAGGAAGAAGAGCGAGGGAGGAATTTGGGAGCCACGGTTTTTCCTTTGAGATCAATACCTTTTCGGAGTGGGTTGTTGTTTAGTTAGGGGGTGTAAGTCGGTATTGCTGTGTGATGTGGATGTGATGAAGGAGGGAAGAGAGAAGTTGGATCGCTGGAGGGTGGAGGTTGTCAAGTTGAATTGATGGGGCTGTCTCGGTTTGTGTGGAGGCGATGACGAACTTCCTCGGGCATAAGCAACGAGAGTCTCAAGAGTCTCAAGATCTTGTCAAGGTGGCTTCATCTCCTTCTAATTAGAATTTCGCATGAACGAAGGGCTTGCTGTTTGAAGTACGGACAGCAAAAGAAAATCAAGACGTGATCAGTGAGCGTGTGAAGGGGGTAAAACAGGGCGAGGGTCTCGAAGCGCACTGCAACGTCAAGCTGACGGCCGGAAGAAACCCGCGGTGGAGACACACGCTTCGCCCAATTGGGATCAATTCTACCACTTTTATTGATGGCGTTGTCTAGACTCTGGAGGAACCTCATCGGTAAATTGTCACATTACCATTACGAAAATATCTAGCTGAGTCTTATATATATTATTGTACACTCTTGTCTAAGATATAGCCATGCTAGACAGTATATAAACACCCAGTGACTGTTCACAGGACGCTGCGAGGTCCGATCACTGGCCCCCAGAACCAGTATCTCTAGCCCTGCTGTGCGACATAACCCCACCGCTCAGCAGGACGAAGCAAAGCTTAGATGCTCGTGAAGAACTCGATAGATCTTCCGCATCTTAGCGGTGCATGTCCGCATGCCTAATGCACGGCTAATCTGCAGCTGCGGCAGCTGCCCAACAGACTTTACACCATAGCCAGACGACACGTCGGACATCAAGCCGAATCAGGGTCCTCGGTATAGTTCACCGTCTTCGCCCGCCTACTACGACGGACCCCAACACCATTCGTGCTGGTAAGCTCCGGTGGCTCCGGGATGTCTGGATTTTCCATGTCCACGTCCGAAGCAGACGGCGTGGAAGCGATAGGCGAAGCCTTCCGTTTCCTGGATGTCGGCTTCTTGACACTGGGGGTCCGCTGGACCCGCCGAGTGGCCTTGGAGGCTGGTGTAACCGGCGCCCCGTTCTCCTCTTCGCCGTTTGCTTCCGGCTCGCCTTTCGGCAACGGTGAACCGGCACTGGCGGCGTCCTTCGTCTTCCTCGAGACCGGTGTCTTTCGTGGGCTTTGAGGGACTTTGCGAACGACCTTCTTCGGTCGGAGCCATTCCTCCATACCCGGAGGCCAGTACACTCTTCGCTGGGGCCCGCCCATACCAACCTCCTCTTCCGGAACAGTCCGCTCGGGGGGTACTTGACCTTCAAGGTCGACGAACCCCTCCTTCTTCCTTGTCTTCCTCGGAGGCTTGAATTGTTTGTTCTCGTCCGTGCGCATGTAAGGTAACATGTCGTTGAAGAGCTCATAGCCTGGTAGCTTGAACGTCCTCATCAGCTCGAACACCGCCTGCTCCTTGTCCTTGGCTTCAATCATGAGATCCATGGTCGGATCGCAAGGAGGAAGAGTGGACACGCGGTCGCTGTGCTTTCGGCGCTGGCTATTAGTGATGGCAGCCGCGGTGGGCTCGGAGTAATGCATCTTCTGAGTGATGTTCTTCCGCGTCCAGGTCGCTTTGATCCGGTCATACAGACCGATGATATCCTGCGTCCCCTCGCGGACTTGTGTCGCATCGAAGATAATGTTATGATGGTGAAAGTCCAGAACAAGCGGGATGTTCAGCTCCTCGCAGATGGGTAGGAGATCGTGCACAGACCAGCTAACGTCGTCGTTCTCGAGCACAAGTCGGTTCTTGACATCCTGCGGCAAGGCCGAATAGTTCTCTCGAAACCGGTCGAGAGTGGCCTGCTTATCGCCGAAGACGCCGCCCATGTGCAGGATCATGACTGCATCGCGGTCCTGCTGCGGGGGCAGACGAAGCAGCTGCAGCAATTCAGCGTGGTAATCCAAGTCCCGCAGAGAGTTCTCCACCACGCCATCATTAGGCGAGCCGAGCTGGGTGAACTGACCCGGGTGGGTGGTCACGCGATGGCCCAGCTCGGCGACGAGTCGACCAACCTCGGCCAGCGTTTCCGAGGCGAACGGCGCCAGCTTGTAGCCATACTCCTTGTGACTCGCAAACGGGAACATCTCACTGCTCAGCCGCATGAACCTGATCCCATACTTGTCATTCCAGCGGATGATCTTGAGAAGATCCTTCGCGTTCGTGAGCCCCAGCGCCTCGACATACGCCTGCCCGCGCGCCACATCAGCAGGCTGATCGCGGTCCGGGCGATTCTTCGTCGGATGGGGCGGCTGCGTGGGATCCAGGAGAGGGTGCCGATTCTCCAGGATGGAGGCGATGCGGCAGGTTCGCGAGCAGAACACAGGCGGGTTTGAGTAGCGCAGGTATGTGTTCAAACAAGCCTAGGCGAATCATGTTAGAGGATGAATGACAAAACACACGTTGAATCCAGACAGGGGGAAGACTCACATAGCCCAATCGCCCTTTCCAGGGGAGCGGCAGGTAGCTGCTGTGGACGGGCGGAGGCCGCGATAACGCGTCCTGCAGCTCTTCCGCTTCAACCGGGACATCTTCATCCGACTCCGGATCCAAGGGGACAGCAGTAGAAGCAGCAGTGGCAGCATCGCTCGTCTCAATGGACCCGGGTTCAGCTTTGATGCCCGGTTTCTCTGCGCCGTCAGGCAGACTGCTGCCCGCGCCATCGGGTCTTATCTCAGTGGCGGCGGCCATTTCTTCAGCAGCCTGGGATTCGAGAAGCTCACTCGAAGCTCCGGATAACGAGCGAGACGGGATAAAGGTTGCAGCAATAGATGGGGTCACAATGCGTGGCGGAGAGGTAGAAGATAGGGAAGGTGTGGCAGGTCTGCTCGAGTACGACAAGAGGCGCCTGCCAGCAATAAAGCCTAGGGAGCGGTAGGATCTCTGCGATTGTGTAATTGCGAAAAGCAAATTCGCCGCTGATGGGGTGTGGCGAACCTGGCGGGAGGAGCCAGAGCCAGATTCCTGGCCGCGTCCGGCATATTGGAGAGCGCGATCGATCCTCCACTGCCTGGGCGAAGAACACCCCCGCCAATACATCTAGCAGGGCAGGAATTCTAGAAAAAAAGAATTCCAAGGCTCTAAGTGAGACAAATCCGAAGGCGCATCGTCAGAAAAAGACAAAGAGCTCTAAGGAGTCGAAGCAAAACAGGTCTGTTGGGCGGAGATCCCATGCATCATCATGGTTGCGCAGGGATTTAATCGGGACAGAACGCAGAGGGTATGATGCAACGGAGAGTCAAGGAAGAAAAGATGTCCGGGCTAGACGAGAGAGAAGAAGCCTTAGGCAGGGCACTAGTCACGGGCACTAAGCATGGTTCGGCGCCGCGGTTCCTGCATCCCGCATCGATCGCCGATAGATTACACTGCAGACGCCAAATGGCGCCTTTGGAGAATGTCTGGTCTACAACTATGATTTGAGAATCTTTTCGGGGAAAAAAAAGTAGTTTCATTGCATATGATACAACAGCAAGCTAAATGGAATTTTTGGGGGTAATTTCATTATACCATTAAGACCGCGCGGGTATCTGCGCAAGCCGCTGCAGGTTAATAAGTCTAGGCCACCGGAATCCCCGTCATGAGCGAGGCGATCCCCTTGGGGCCCAGAACATCCTCCAGGCTGAACCAGGAATACACCAGCGCGTCCGATGCGCCCGTATCATACGCCGAATCATCCTGGATGGGCTTTTTGTTCTTGCAGAACACCCGCAGCTCTTTGCAGGCCACGTCCCCATTCTTCTTCAGGTAGTCCCGCATGACGTCGCCCGCGCTCATGACAATGCGACTCACCAGCTCCTGCCCGTCGCCGGATCCGAATCCCATGGCACGTGCAGACTGGGCCGAGCCGCGCGCAACGTGATGGATGAGGATGACGATGTTGGAGATGAAGGACTCATCGGGCATGTATCCCTCGGTGAAGTATTGGACGAATTTGTGGTGCTCCTTGCGGCGGATCAGGCGGAGGAGTTCGAGGGAGCGTTTGTGCATGCCGAGGTAGTTGTACAGGATCATCGGCTCCTCTTCGAAGAGTTTGGTCTTCAGGAAGGCGAGCAGCTGCAGGGTGTCGATAATGTGGGAATTCGACCACTGTCGGGTGAGCATCAGTTCCGGGTTGGCTCTCTGCTGGAGCTCCTTCTTGCTGGAGGATGACTCAAGCTTCGACTTTTGGGAAAGCTCGTCCAGGATGCTGTCGATGTGCACAATCCCGACATCCTCGCCGGGACCAGCACCACTAACGTACTGGGTGAAGAACAAGTTCGCGACGGTAGTGGTGGGCTTGAGCACGCGAGCGTTCTTGCCATCAGGCTTATGGAATGGCCCGCTACCCCGCGAATCGCGGGCGAAATGGGTTGCGGACGAGATTCCGGTGGCCAGCTCAAGTCTGTTCAGAGATTCGCTGGCGTTCTTGGGCCGTGCACCCACGAAGATATGAGACTCGCCATGGATCTTGACAAATGCATCCATATCGGGCCATCTCAGGTCTTTGTGCATGGCACCATTCATGACGAGGTTGTGCAAGAAGGCCAGCTGTTGAACGTCGTACCACTGGGTGACAAGCTCCTGACCCACCCGCTGTATTCGAATATTGAGGTGGAACAAGACCAGGCCACAGAGGATAGCATGCTGCGAGAAGAGTTCATGCTTCTCGGGCGGAGTGCCAACTCTGTCCAATTTGGACAGGGCTCGAACGTCGAAAAACACATCTCCTTTGATCCATGCATCCACAGTTGAAGTAATGCTTCGAATCTCCTCATCGCCCTCCCTGGGCCAGAATTTGGGCTGAGGGTGTGTTTTAGACAGTTGCAGGTAATCATCGATAGTCTTCTGGATGCGGAGTCCAGACATGCAGAGATCTCCAAAGGCGCCTAAGGTACTGTGTCGCATCGCGTGGTGAACGTCGAGGAAAATCTGGGCGGCAAAACAGAGCCACAGACTCACCCTTTTGGTCTTGGCGAACTCAACCAGGCCCCGAGTGATTGCATCCTCGGCAGGCAAGTGAATGCCGAACGTATCGAACATGCAAAACTCGGGCAATATCGAGAGAAGGATGATCTTGTCTTCGTTGAACTTCTCGCCCAGAGACATCCGCTCCCTGTCCGCTTTCGGATCGTAGATGCCGAAGTGGCCCTTTCTGAAGACTGGCTGGTGATTTGCCTGGAGGACATCCGCAAAAGACTCAAGCAGGATCTTGGTTGGCAAATAGCACCACTCGGCGGTATCAGCCAGGTTCTTGTTGTAGGGCAGGCCAATCTCCTTGGACGGAGGCGCAAAGATGCCGCGCGAGAGAGCAGCAAGCTTGTAGACAACAGTCTGAACATCGTCCTTTCGCCCGGACAGCGAGCTGCGCCAGTCCGCCTCCACCTCCTTGACCAGGCCTTGGGCAAGTTGCAAAGCACTGTCAGTGACGACAGCCGCGTTCATGAGGTCGATCTTCTTCTCGTGATACTCCGACCAGGTGATGGAAATGAACTTTCGCATGTTGTCCAAATCCTGAAGCAAGCAGAGGGTCTTGAAGAACAGCTGGCCCAGATACGAGTCTGCTGCGTCCTCCTCGTCCTCTTCTTCATCGACCGTCACCTTGACGAGCTTCTTCGACACTGCGGGTGTCGGTTGAGACGGCGCAGCTTCCTTGGGCTCCTCCACCGTGAGGACCGCGAATCTGTTCAAGAATTGGTCGGTATCGACATCGTCGGGTTGAGGCTGCTTGGCGTCTGGCTTCGTCGAGGACTGGCTGGTCTTCCACTCCAGAGTCTCGCAGATCTGCTCCAGCGCCGTGATGAAATGAGCATGACGCTTGTTGTTGGCAGAGTCGCCCTGGCCCAGGAACCAGGATGTGACCGCTTTTCTCAACCTGATGGCGCGTTTCGCAAGGGTGAGGACCGACTTGGGTACTGGGAGAGTCGAACTGGCCACGACCTCTGCGAACTTTTGCAGATCTTTGGTTGTGGCGCTATACTGAATTGGTTCTGCATCAGTGTCGCCCTTTTTGCCTTTGCGTTTGTCTTTTTTCGTCGCTGCGGGGAGGGTAGCAGAGAGGGTCGGCGGTTGATAGCCACATCGATTAGCTGTCTCTAGTAGCCATGTTGCAAACGTGTTGGTGTCCGCTTTGTAGCGGGCGTAACTACTCTGTAAGAAGTCAGGAAGCATGCTTGCGATAGTCGGATTCCAAAAGCAAAGAGCTCTCTGAGATGAAGAAAAGGAGTGGAGAATGGTGTGGAGGTGGAATGAACCTCCGGGGTGTGTGTTCTTAAACTGGAAATGCTTGTTTGCTCCGACCATTTATAAGAAAGCGGACAACGCGAGGACGCGTGCGCGCGACACATCAGAGTTAAAGTGGCTAAAGTACAAGTGGGTTGCTTGGAAAGCCGCACAAAGGTTAAAAAAAGGTGTATTATAAGACATATATAAAAAGAAATTAGATGAGTAATACTCCTAAGAGAAATTGATATACAAGATTGTGCTTGATGGTGTCAAGGTTGGTATAAGGTGAAAGGATGAGCTTCATACTGTCACTCCCAGCCGTCCACTCAAGTCAAATGTGAAGCAAACTCGGAAGTTTTTTGGCCATGAAAAATGCCATACTACGTGGTTCGGATGGCATCCCAAAGTTTCGTTGTCTCATCATGTTCGTCCACGAAGTAGCTAATTCCTCCTTTGCGGGTCTCACGCCCCAATGTAAGTATGAGCGAACCGACCACACGATGCAGGGAAGATAGTGCAGTGTGTCTAGTAATTAGCCGAATAAGCAGAGTTGCCATAGCCGTAGCCAGGAGGAGCTGCAGCCTCCGGCGCGGTGTGCTTGTTGCGCGTAAACAGACCACCCGTACCGCTGGTCTTCTCGGTGGGAGAGCTTCCTAGCTCAACGTCGCGGGGTGCCGGATGGCTGGGGAGCATGTCATCCGCACTGGCAGTCTCGGGGTTGTTCTTGTTGCGACGCCAGAAGAAGCCCCGGCGCTGCGTGCCGGTGCCATATGTGTACCCGTTGGCGGGGGAGGGGCCGAAGCGCTTCTCGCGCTTGTGGTGACGGGCGAGAAGGACTTGGAAGAGGATGGAGATCAGGAACAGGAAGCTATATTCAATGCAAAGTTAGCACACAAATATTTCACTCGATGACGCCCGAGGACAGAGTAGGGTGACTCACATTCCAATGATAGCGACAGCAAATGAAGCCTTCTCCAGCACGCACGCATATCCAAGGCGCACGTGAGTGTTGGCGTCGTCGGTATTGCTAGCACCGGAACCTAGCGGAGTGTCGACGTGGCCGGAGCAGCTCTGGGTGCCTTTGCGAGTCATTATGGCGATAGCAATCATGGCTCCGATGAAGCAGACATCGAGGAGGACGGCCACGGCAGCAAAGAAAGTGACTCCGCCCAAGCAGCAGGTGAGAAGAATGCCGAGGATTCCGTAGAGGGTTGCTGCACCCGATAGACCTTCGACGGCCTTCATCCATTGAGGGATCGTCTGATCATGCCGGGCGAGAACAGCGAGGAAGTATGAGAAAATGCCGAGGATGACTGCGGCAGCGAGAAACTGGAGGATGCGAATCGCTAGATTCGCGAAGCGGAGGATGACACCGCCGACACCCATGCTGGCAGTCGATGGCTCCTGCTTTAGGTGTTTTCAAATAACAATAGGCTTGTTGATTGTAGATGGGCCTGTATCAGTGCAGCCCACTGGCCTGTACTGTATTGCCCGATTGGATTGGTGTTTTGGTGTTTGAAGCTAGTGAACAAGTCTCGAGGCTTTTCAAACTGAAATGCACCGGGATTAGGGGACTCAGGCTGTGATATACTGACGGAGGGGGGAAGAATTTGCAACGGGCCTGCCCCGGAAGGCAGCAGAATTGCATTGTTAGCAGGCCCAGGGGACGGGGGAGTGTGTGGCAGTAGGACGATCAGTGGATGCAGTGGAGGTCATGTCCCGTTGAACCGCGGCCGGAAAGCGTGGGCGGAGCCTTCACAGGCCCTGTAAAGAGGGGAAATGAACGCATTGCGACGATCCCACGGACAAGGTCCAGCAGTGGTAGCTCAATCATTGGCTTTGAAGGATGAATTAGGATGTCACCAGCCACACTAGACATTCGGACCCTGACGGTGGTGATATCATCAGGGTGGAGGGTGGAGGAGGGTGGAGCCGGCCCATTGGCGGGTAGACGCAGGTCTAAGCCCTGTACGTACCGTACTGAGATGAGAGTACCCTCTCGTGCACCGCCATCCGCCCAGTTCAAGTTAGTGGGAAAATGTTAATGATTCATTTTAGGTATAAGGAATTCCGTGGACGGCTTCGCCGGATGTTCCATTAATAGAGTACTGAGTAGGTAGTTAATTTCCCCAAAGAAAAAGCTAATTAACTGTCTCTATTCTGGGCAATGAACTTCCATTGTTTATTTGCCTTGGACACGGCAGTAATTCCACAGTACCGAGGATCAGTCCCAGGGATAGGCAAAAGCAATCCACTGGAACCATATACCACAAAAAGAAAACCAAAAAGTCAAAAAAGAGCTGGTCCCAGAGGGGCTCGAACCCTCGACTTTAACGTTATTAGCGTTACGCTCTAACCAACTGAGCTATGGGACCCGGTTGATGTATAGAGCCTCGAGCTTAGGCTAAATGAAGGTTGCCAAGCAGGGACGTCGCTTTCATGACTATCTAATACGTCATAGTGGGAGAGCGCCTGGTCCTGCGTGAAATCGAAATAGCCCAGGTCCGATATTGTCACAATCACGTTGATATAGTTAAAAGGTCAATAAGTCACTCGGGGCAATGCGTGCCGATACCACACCGCTGCGCATCCCATCTTATGTACCTGTGATCCAGGGTAAACGTTGAATTGGGTATATATCAATTGTCTGGCCGAAGGATAGTCCGGATGCCGCTGTGGTGACGCGGATTGCCCCATCAAAGCCCAAACGCCCGCCCAATTTTAAGCACTCAAAAGCGAAACCAAAGCCCCCACGGTAAAATCAATGACGCATCGCTGGTCGCCTTTCATCATCACCCATCGACGAGACAGATGAGATCTCATCGAGACTCGCGCGGTGAACTAGGGATGGCCCTCTACTGTATCTCGAAATCTCAGAGATAGTGTCATCCAGGGGATGGTCGAACGGGGATGTCGGCCGCTCGCGCCTCGATACTTGCCGTGAAGGAACGTCGGTACCCGTCACTGGTGATATGTCTGCCTCCGCACGCTCCGGATGCCTGGAATATGGCGGTGGCTGTTCCAGTGTAGTGTTGATCCCGGGTGTCAGGCTGGGTTGACTAGCAGGCGCGTCCAGGCTGCGTGACTGGCTTGTAGCGAGACGGTCGCTCAAGTGGTTCGAGGTGTCGTATGGCATAGGTCCCGTGAAGGGAATGTTATGGGTACTAGCGTTTGTGAATCCCCAGGGTGTCGCTTGGGGTGGTGGCGATCTCGGTAAGTTCTGCTGCGGTTGGGGTAATATTGGTTGTCGAGGGACGGTTACTACATCGACCTGAGAGGTAGATGGGATGGCATGGCCTCGAAGGCGACGGCGCCTCCGTCGGAGGAGGCACAATAGCAGCCCCAAGATGATGGCTGCGCCCGCGACAGCAACAGGGATGGCGATGGCCAGGGTTTTGGTGTTGCTGCTGCTGCTGCTGCTAGCGGAGGAAGTCGACGTGGAAGACGTGGTTGTTGATGTTGTGGGTGATGGAATAGTGGTCTGGGTAGCTGTGAGAAAAGAGTCGGCTGCTGTAGGTGTCGTCGCGCTGGCGGCAATAGACTCCGAAGGAGATGCATTTCCCCCGGCTTGGGATGTGCTGCCACTGCTGCCACTGCTGCCGTTGCCTTCCCAACTGCCTTGACTGCCATCCTGAGATCCACCTGTGCTACCTCCCCCTGACCACTGGCTTCCACTATCTATTCCAGACATGACAGCAGTGATTGAATGGTCTGACCATCCACGTCCGTCGTTGTTGACTGAACAGAATCGCCCAGCAAGGTGGGTAAGATAAGCCAAGCCAGATCGATAAGTACGATATAGCACCACTGAGAGAGTTTCCAGTATATTCGACGCGAAGAAGCCTGGAGGCAAGTGGAGGCCTCAAAATCCTAGGTCAGTGTCGAAGGTGCACACAGACTGAACACACAGTTAACGTCTCACCACGCGTCTGAAGCCAGACATATCAACATACCAAAAACCAATACAAAGATCAAGAGACCCTGAATTGAAAGAGCCTTCCTTCTGTTTATATGCTTATGTCAGTATACTGTATCTGGTCAAAGAACAAAGAATCAGCATATACTAACCACAATGAACACTTATGCCCTTAGTAAAAGACCGGACAGAAAGTCTCTACAATAATATCGAGTAAAAAAAAGTGCAAGAACTCCAGAAGAATAAGAAAAGAAAAGAAGAAACGAAAGTCGGAAGCAACAGGATAGAGAAAAAAGAGAGAGGAATGACATGGCGCAGCAGCAACCTCTTAGTGAACCAGGTATAGTACTATAACCTAAGGCCCAACTTCGAGGGCTAAGGAAGTACAGCCCGCGCCCGCCTCCCCATGTAGGGACCGGCCTACCAATCACCACCAGCTCTGCACGGCGTAAAGCGCCGGTTCATGCCATGGACGACGCGCAATGCATTAAGAATAATATTCTGCCCGCTCACGAGGGTGAAACGAACAGCATTGTTAGCCCCATCCCCCCCCTCCTCCTTACCAGTCGGAATGATTGGCGCCGAAGGCTTGTTGGGAGCAGAAGAAGATGTACTAGGGTACTTGTACAACTGGCACATGCTAGGGTTGAAACCGTGGGCAAAACCGGTCGCCCTGTGGAATAAATGGAAACAAAGGATTGCTTTGCCTCCATACTCATGTGTCAATGAGCGCGTGGGAGTTTTAGGTCGATTGTGGGTGGGTGGATGAATGGATGCTCCACCGAATAGCCCGATCGACGCATTAGCTTGAAGTGAAGGGGGTCTGGAGACGTCGTCGCATTGCGTGGCCCTGAGATGCCCTGGATTATGGGGCTTCGTTTGAATCGGTTGTGATCGCACGGTCTGGGCGGGGCGATATTATCGTTCAATTTCTTCCACATGATAGTTGAGGTTGAAGACTAGAATCCAAGACTCAAATACCAAAGTACAGTGCTTTGTATCGCATACGAGTCGGGTGAGAAGCAACAATCTGGAAAGAGGGTGTAAGCTTGATTTGTTGTTTGACCACTCCGTGTTTCACGGCTGCCTTCCGCCAACTACGCCAACACAGCCACCCAAGGCTGCATTAGGAGGATGCAACTTGCACTTGACCTCGGAAAGGTTGAATTCCTTCGAGCTTAGTTTAGTTGGATAAGGCTCTATGCACGCTATGCCTACAGCGGAAAGAATGTTATTTCGATTCTAACCCACCAATAAATCGCTCTATTTCCAACGCGTATATATACAGTACACTTAAAAAACTTTTGGATTTATACAATCACCGCCCTTTCCCATAGTCAGGCGTGTAAGCCTTGACCTTGCCTTTCGTCAACTCTCTCAACGCCATAGTAGCATACTGGCTCGATCCAAGCTGGAATTTGAGCACCACAGCGAGTTTGCTCTCTCCCTGCTCCGGGGCAACGGCCTCCTCGGCACTAGCACCATCCTTGCCCTGACCCTGAAGTCTTTCCAGATCGGTCGCCACGAACTGCTCATCATCCCTTTCGTAGACCTTCACGTCGACCGAATAATCCGGGCCCATGCGGTTCAATAGCTTGCGGTATCCGCCCGTCAGACTCACATCCTTCCACTTCCGGCGCATATCGAAGGGATCAAGGCCACCACCTTGCTCACTGCCCATGAACTGCTTGTAGAAGTCCGTCATGGCGTTTGCCGGGTACAGCACATCGTAGCCGGGGAGTGTCAACACGACATCGAAGATGTTGTATTTGCCGCTGGCGGCTTCCTCGGCGGTAAGGGCGCGGGCGCGCGTGATGCCCTCGGCCGCGTAGGCGCTGTCGCCGGTCGCATGGGGGGTGATGATGACTTCGCCGTCGGCGTCAACGGTCTCGGCCGGTTCGGTAGTCGCGGCTGCGGAAGCGCCGGTGGCGTTGGCGGAGGAGGAGGTCTTGTCGGTGTGTTCGTGGATCAGGACCAGGTCGCCTTCGACGACCTTGTCGCCGTACAACCGCCAGCGTTCGGTGGCAGCGAAGTTCCACACAAACGACTGGTAGGCGTGGACATACATCAGGCGCAAATTACGGGGCACAGCCTGTAGGGCGCCGAGGTAGTCGGTCTTGGAGCGACCCAGTTGGCGCATGATGTTGGCCTCGGCGGAGAATTTGCGAGGCAGTTTCTCGAGCGCTTTGCCGGCGTTGGCGGTGGTCGTGTAGATGTGAATCGCTTCGGCGCGCGCTCGGTCGTCGGAGCTGATAAGAGCGGAGGCGGCTTCTCCCTGTTGCGCGGCATCTAGGGTGTGCGAGCTGTAGTGGAGGATGGCGTCGCAGGCGCCCTTGAAGTCGCCTTGAAGCATCTTAACGCCGACGGTGTCCGTGCGCGTGGCGTAGGTTCCAAAGCGCTGCAGACCGAAGTAGTTGAAGTAGCCTCGTTCTCGAAGGTTGTGGAGGGCAGTCTTGACAAGGTCGGTGGACTTGGCGATGGCGGCTTCGCGGTCCTGAAGGTCGACGACCCCGGGAATTTCGCAGTCGCGGAGGGTAATGACGAACTCGTTGCCGTCAAGATCACCCAAATCGAGACCATACTTGCGATACTCGAAATCACCGAGGACTGCGTTACGGAGAGTAGAGTTGATTTTCTCCAGCCGCTCGGCCTGTAGTCGGTATGCACATGCCCTCTGGACCGTCACACCGCGTCGATCCTTGGTACCGGCGAACTGGAAGGTCTTCGAGTTCACTTTGAGCTGGCGTCCGATAAAGTTCAAGATCTCCATGGTATCCTTGTTCTCCTTGTAGATGGTGAAGTGCAGGTAGGGGCCGCCCAATTCATCCCAGTTGATTGGAACACGCGGCCCGCCATTGCCATTACCGCGGCCACCCTGCGCCTTCTTGTTGTTTCGGTTCGGAGCGACAGAGATGTTCATCATGCCCTCACTGTCGGTCTGGGACTCAAGCTGAGAGTTGAAGATGCGACGGATGGCCTGGTGCATCTTGATCCGCAGATCGCGATCGGTGACCACAACGGTAGCGATCTTGCTGAAGTCGCTGGGCCTCGACTTCGGGTTCTCAAGAGCACGCTTGTTCAGCGCCAGAATCTTCTGTGTGGATTCCTCGCCGAAGAGGGATTCGAGGAGCGCGTTGTCTTCCTCGCTGATCTGGAATTCGGGGGCCGGGGTTTCGGTGGTCGGTGTCGCATCTTTCTCAGCTGGGGCTTGGGCGTTGTCTTCCTGCTGGGGCTTTGCGGCTGGCTTCTCCGAGGGCTGTTCCTTCTTATCCAGCTTGTTTTCCTGGACTGGAACGTTCTGCAGATGCAGCACTTCACCGGACGGCACAATCTCGTTCACGAGGAAATCGGTATATCTAGATGCGAGGAGATGCAATTAGTGACGACCCCATACAAATCATGAAGGAGCCAGAGTATACCTTTTCTTCAAGATCCCGGAGAACCCTTCGTTATCCGCACTGACATAGCCGGTGATTCCAACCTCGATCTCCCTCCGAGCCTGCGCATCGTCGGCCGAGACTGGCGCGGCGGCGGGCTCCTCCGCAACGGGTCCGCCAGCCTGGGGAAGCACAGCGTCGTCCGTGATGGATGTGTTGTCAGTCTTGATCCGCTTGCGCGGCGACTCAATCACGTCGGTGCCCTCCATTGCAATGGCTGCTTTGCAGATAGAAATATGGCTGAGTTGGAGACCGGGATCCAAGTCATGAAGATTGCGGAGCTCCAGAAAGTTACCGTCACGTTTCGCCTTGGCTGGATTGAGTTAGGAGGCGGGGGCTAGCCCTAAAAGGAAATCCCGATCGGGATGAATTATAGATCAGTCTAGTCCTCGGCGGGCAGATGTATAGATACCTACTGTGGTTGACTCCGTTGATTTTGTTAGTACAGTGGAGATGCAGGGATTCGAATTCTTTAAAATTCTGCTATATATATAATTATTAATACTTTGTATAGCTATCTTTAGTGTTGATAACTGCCTTACACCTTACCTTTATACTTTTAATTAATTTTTTTAAAAATTTTTTTAGTAAAGTATTTTAAGCAGCCTGTACAACCTCTTGTAGCTAATTATATAATAATTACTTATTATTAAAAAAAAATTAATTAAGCTAATTTTTTATCCAATTCTATATAGTCTTAATTAGATTAAGATCCGGCAAAAAAGCAGACCAACTAATTAAAAAAATTCTATACTTTTAAAGATTTTAGACTATATCTCTGCTTATATACCCAGGCATATTATTTTATATTAATTAAAGCTGTAGTTGTTTATTATATTTAATAAAATATATATAGCTGTAGATTATAGAAATAATATATTTATAATAATATTTAATATTAATACTACCCCAGTTCTTTTTTTAAAAAAGATATAACTTTTTATAATTTTTATAAAAAAATATTTAAAATATTCAGCTATATTTATATAGTAGACTTGTATAAAGGCATATTTTGTTAAGTTCTTTACCGGCTTTATAAGTTATATAAATCTGTTTATAAAAGCCTAAAATTATTTAGGTTTTATTAGTTTAAAAATTTTAACTCTACTAATTATATATCTAATTTAAGTATTTAAATACCTAGGCTAACTTTACTCTTTTATTGGCCGGAGTAAAAAGTAGTTTATAAAGTACTTTACACCAGAAATAACTTTTTTTTTTAAAGTATAGGCTAAAGCAGTTGCTTTAATAGAAAGTTTAAGCTTTTTAATAATACAGTAGTAGAGTAAGCAGTATATATACTTTAAACTAGAGATCTATTATATAATTTTATTAACTTTTAATTTTAATAGCTTTGCTTTAGTGTCTTTAGCTTTTTTTAGAGTAGCTTATTAACTTTAACATATATATTAAATTTAGCAATAACTAATTTAAAGTTAATTTATAATTTGTTAATATATTAAGCTGGTATTTTAAAAAGTAAAAACTTATAGACAGTTATCTTATTAAAAATGCTTTAAATTTGTTGTTTTAAAAAAGGTAGGCTCAGGTGTTAAAGGCTCAGATATTAAAAATATTTTTAAAACAATAAGAATTAGTATATATTAATAATTTTAATATATTTACGGCTTCAAGAAGTTAACACGTAGCTTGATAAGAAAGGCGGTGTGTAGTAGTAGATATACTGCTTAAAGGATTCAAATCCCTACACCTCTCCACTGTACTAACAAAATCAACAGAGTCAACCACAGTAATCTACACATCTTTGAGTTTCTTCTATTCGTAACGTGGAATCAAGTTTTATAACACAACAGTGACATTCTAGACACGTGAAATGCTGAGCAATATAGCAGCAGCTGGTTAAAAACTAGACGGTCGGCTTATATTGGTGAAGAATATGTATTTGTATGTTGAGGCTGATTATCTGCAATAGAGCAAGAAGTATGAATATATGTAGAACTCGGGTGCTCCGTACAATTAGTTGTTCAAGTTTAGCTCATCTATAAGCTGTTCATTGAGAAATATCAACCATTGCTATTGTGTCCGAATTAATCTTGAACCATCGAACACCATGCAAAGCAAACCGCCCAGAGCCATGAGAACTGGTAGTGAAATCATACTGGTGTACATTACTTACATCATTAAGTCTGCAAAGACATGAGAGCCAAGAATCAGAAGTCAGAGAAGAGGAATATGCCTATAAATCACCAAGAAATCCAATACACCCCAGCCACCTCACAACAAACCTAAAGATTATCTCCTCTCCATTCTCCCAGAACAAAGGGTTTCACCTGACGGCACATAAGTCAAAGTCAAAAAACACCAGTAATACTCCAGTAAGCGCCTTCGGCATGTGATAAAGAAGAACAATCAGTAGTGGATGCTAGACAGCTCGCCCAAAATGAAAGCCAATATAAATAAGCCCTCACACCCTCGCTCCCCCATCTACCCTTCCCATAGGAAAACCAGTCCAGATAAGCTGCAAGTAAGAAGAAGAGGCCCGTAGCATACACACCATGTTCGTCCCAACCCCAGACCAGCTACAGCGTAGCGAGCGCTTCCGCCAGGCCGGGATGATCTGGCACGTAAGCGAGTCGGGCGAGGAGCAGGTCACCGTGCCCGTCTCATTCATCAACTTCAACATCACAGCTGACAATGACGCCCACATCGTGCAGCGCCGGTACTTCGTCGCCGCGCGCGAGCAGCTCCAGCGCCGCTTGCTCGCGTATATCACCTCGGGACACGAGCCCCCGGTGCCGGTGCTCAGGATCTACCAGCCCCCGCCTTGTGATTCTTGTTCCGAATCGTCTTCAGACTCTGAGGAGAGTGATGATGATGAGGAGGGAGAGGGGGGCTATGAGGCTGGTGATGAGAAGAGCGTAGAGGGTTCTAGCATTCGCGGCGTCGATCACGATGTTGACGACGGTGAGGATGATGGCTTCGATGAGCTAAGCGATTTCACTGTCCGGATGGAGTTCGTAGTGGAGGAGACCGTCTATGAGCCTGTCGAGGTGCTGCGGGAATTGGTCGCTCATGTTGATCGGATTGTTAGAGAGATTGACAGCACGAGACAACGTGTTTGGCCCCCCCACGCGGCCGGTCTAGGACTGGTGTCGGCTCGGATTGTGAAGGATGGGCTGCCGATGCAAGAGGAGCAGGAGGTTGATTCCGAGTGGCCGGATGACGAGAAGGAAGACTACTGTTCTTCCAGTTGCGAATCCTCCTCCGGTTACGAAGGAGAAGAAGAAGATTCTGAGTGGACGGAGGACGATGCGTCCTTTGACGAAGCGGAGGAGTGCTGTCCTAGCGCCTCGGATCGCTTTGGTGATAATAATGACCCGGAGAGTGCGGACGACAGCGAGGACGAAGAGAATCCCATCATCTACAGTGATGACGATGTTGTGCCGCTCGATGTTAACGAGGACGCGGTGCAAGCACGCGTCGCTTGGCTCCTACAGGATGCGATGAAGTCGAATCCTAGGCTGCCAATGTAAGCTTCCTTCGACTGTCTCTTGATTCCTTCTTGACCTGGCCTGTTCTCTTCCTAAGTTGTATTCTTTTGCACTCTTGCTCCGGTTATTGGGTATATACAAAGATTTTATTCAATGTAGAGAATTCTAGATCAAAAATTTGTTTCAGTTTCATGTAGATATAAAGCTGATGATGCAAAACTAAAGTGTCATTAGCCTGAGCTTGTAGTAGATTCTAATCAAGTACACAGTGTACCCCCCATACAGCGTCATGTGCATCCCCAACTCCATAGGCAGAAAAAAAAAAGCAACTAGAGGTATCATCTATGCGAGGTGTTGCGACCTCTCCCAAGTCTAATGCTAAATGCAAGAGTTGATCCGAAAAGCAAATTCGTCGAGCACGCATGAAATCAGAAACAAACCGACAAAAATCCTACAGTGGAATGATAAGGATCGAAAGCTTCAAGAAAAAGGGTAGACGAATATCATGTTGCTCGATTCCGCAACGCGAGGGCCTTTTTCAGCGTCTCCTGATCACCGCCCTCCCAAGCAGCTCGGATGGCTCGGACTAGTCCGAAGACCGCTTCGCGCGCTTCTTCCCTTGCCAGACCCGAGTGAAGAAGGGAATCGTATGGAGTCTGTGTGTGTCGGATATGCGCTTCCGCAGCCAAGATGGCCTTGCGCTTGTCCGACATGGTGGTGACGCGTCCCACGCGCCCAGCACCTTTCAAGAAGGCATGGTTGACAATTGTCTCCAGCACGTTCTCCGGCATGAGAGGAAACTGAGTGCGGAGGAGCTGACGGGCCTTGGAAAGGTCTCGCACATCCCGACTCTGGACGGCTTGAGCGCGAGAACTGGCTGTTTCCGCTGCGGAGCTGCGGACGGACTCGAAGATATCGGATGGAACACGCAGGCCGATGGTGGACTTTCCTTTGTCGTCCTAAGGGTGTGTTAGTAACCATACGGTTGCCATGGGGAAAGAGAGAGGGGCAAAAGGGGAAACTCACATAAACCACATAGACAACCTGACGAGCCTCTTTGGTCTTACTGCGGCAATGACGTGTAATGTAGACATCGCCCTTGGGGACAAAAGTATAGTTCTGGGGACACGTGTCTTGACGAAGGCAGTTCTGGATGGATTTGCGTATTGTTAGCGATCAATGCCCTTCCCAGTATGTGTCTGCACCGGGAGCCGCTGGATCAAGATGCAAGGGCGGAGTCGCGGACTCTCGACGACGGAGTTATAGTTCCCCTCTCCAACCTCCCTCCCCGCCCTTCACGAAAAGAGACCGTTTCTGCAATCTCACCTTTTCCAACGCATCTGAAGAAGGCGGAAGAATCGGCATCTTTCTTGACTTGGAGGGCTGCCATGCTGCCCGGAGCTGCGTCGCTGCCGCCTTGAATTTGGTGGTGTTCGCAGCGACTCCGAAATCTCCCCGATCGCGCTTCCTCTGAAGACTCCTTCTCCGTGCTTGTGCTAGAATCCCCCGGGGCGATGCCGGACTGGCTGCCAGGCCGACACCGGCTTTCTTGCGCTTGTCGAATATCTTGGCGAGCTTGGGTCGGCCTTTCTTGGATCGAGCGTTGACTGGCATGCTGGATCAGGATGAGAAAGTCCGGAGGAGACCAAACGAATGTACAGGGTCACTGGACGCGGGACAGATAGCGGTGAATGCGAGATTAATGGTTAGGAATCAATCAATATGCTTTATGCTCGGACGCAAGTGGTCGATCGGTGATGCAATGCTGTAATTCATCGGCGGACGGAGGATTCAATAGATAAGCGAGCGCAGGATTCAGGACGGGGTTCGACTATAAGACGAGGGGTAGATGTGAAAGAGTGACACATCCATTGTGACAGAGTGTGTGCTGTGTTATTCGTTCTTTGTTTTCAAGGGTCCATTATGAGGTGTTCTGGCGCAAGAGACTGCGCATTCGTTCCAAGTTGATGATGCCCAAAGAAGGTGGACTGGACAGCATTCAAGCCCCCCGGGGACAAATCGGCCGCATCGGAGAAAGATGTGGCGGTGAATAGGAAGTGTGGCTGATCCAATCAATGACTGAATATCAAGGCACCCAGGCTGTGGGACGGGCAACTGGTGAGTTTCGACATGGAAGGCGTATCACCGGCTCTACGCATTACCACCGCATTTATTATACCTGATACTGCAGCACTAAAGAAAGTGTGAGAGTATTAAGCTGAGAACCAGTGTAGTACACGGTTGCGAATATGTCTTTGATACTTAGCACACTGTCGCACATGTTGGCACATAGATCACTCAATCCGAGGCTTTCATTGTCTCTCATCTTGCGGACAAGAATAGCCGAGCAACCATTTACAGCCACTGATAGGAGAGATGAATACGATCGGATGGAACTGACCAGCTGAAAGGAAGTCAAAGCAATCGGTGGCCACAAATCCTGATGTGAGGCTGTCGAGTAATCTTCTGTATGCAATTACTGTGTAGTGGTATCCTGCTGCGTTGCAATCGTTCTCCGAACATACTGTCGATGAACTGCATCAACCGTATAGATCTCCCAAAGTGACAGATCACTCAGGGCAACCCGCCGATTACCCCATGGAGCAAGAGCATATCGATAAGCTACAGATGGCTGCATGTTGCCCAACAGCGTCCCGGATTTTGACTACAAGGAGCAACCGATGCTTGATTACCGCGCTGACTGTTTAGCTTTGATTGCCTGCATGAAAAGATCCGGCTACTCCACGTTCCTGTGAACGATGAAGAAGGGTTTCTCAGGCACTTCAAGACCCTAGTTGACTGACAAGGGCAAGAAGTAGTTCTCTGTTTGACCCTCCTGTCTCAGAACTTGCTGTGTCCGATTCAGCCCGCTCGTGTGTGTTTCGAAGAGGATTAGGGCCATGGAGCGCTCCCATCCTGGAAAGGTATGTACGGGTGCTCCCTTGCTGATGTCTTCAACTCTAATAGAGCCGAATCGATCGATGGGAGGGGCGCGTAAACGCACACGCTGCATTCGAGACCATGTCAGGGGCTGTGGATTTATTAAATAAGACAGGACTTGCTGTGTCCGTTCAGCTGCGTTACACGGCAGGGCGTCTTAACTACTGCTGCAGGTCCCATGGCTCGCGTGCAGGTCTAGCGGCTAAACGATTGATGGACGGTAAGTTAGTTGGTTGACTTGGTTTAAGGGTGAAGCTGAAAGGACAAGAGTCACCAACTTTTGCCCCTTAGGCCGACTACCAATCAATAATGAATAGGATGAGGGGTGACAATCAGAGCTGAGCAGGGACATACCTAGTGCTGAGTGAGTCCGTATGTGTATGGGTGACAGAACAACTAGACCATAAAAATTCGACCAGTCTATTCATCCATCCATTTCCTGGAGGGCCACTGTTCTGCCTAGGATAGGCTCCCATTTCCCCGTCCCCAACCCTCTTTCCGACCAATGGTGGCTCGCCAGGATCACAACCGGTCGTTGCTGCAGCAGACGGTGCAGCGCCAGTTATCCCCAAATTCACACTCCGTCGTTGTGCCCGAGATTAGTCTAGACTTAATTGGTATCGGGGCGTCTCACGCGGCGTCCGATCGCGCTGGTCGGGAGAGACTTATCCCAAAGAGGTAATATTACTTCCGGGTCGGACCTGGCCTGGACAGATTGGAGGGGTGAGCATGTCTAGGTAGTATCTAGTATTTCTCCATCACTAGTACCCTGTATTTGTTGAGCTTGCTGAGAGTGTCTGCTGAAAATAAAATGCACAGATTGAAATTGATCAAAACCCTTTTGTTTGTTTGTGCTTGTATCCCGTTTGTATGTGTCTTATGTGTCTTTTGTGTCTTACGTGTTAGTTGAGGCAGTGGATGATTGTGTCTACAGTATGTTTTCTGTCACCACGCCTCACCCGAGACGGAGTGGATAGCTGCAGCGGAGAGACGAAAGGCTAGCCTCAAGAATGGTCTAGCTGTCCAAGTTCAGGAGTTGGCATAATCAGGGCCACTTCTCTGACTTTAGTGACCACCATGTCGTCATTGCTGCCCCGATTCAGGGCCAAGACGAACCGAGGAAAGGAAATTAATCTCGGACAGTTCGAGCTCGCTCCGTCTCTGCTCATTGCTCCAGCTCCCCAACTCCCCAGCATTTACCTAGCTACGGCCATAGTTGGGCATGGAGCTGAACGAAACAGAATCCTTAGTAGGCTCATGGTCTAGTCCAGCCAAGTCGAGTCGAATTGAATCAATCAAACGACCCCAGGACGTCCGAGGGTCATTTAGTCTAGTACGTATTGTTCAGGAACGGGTTGCAAGGCTCCATCCACTTCCCCCTCCCTTTACCCCGTCGCCTAATGTAGGCTGGATCGACAGCAGACTGGGAAGGGAGTCTTCATCAAAGTCAACCTTGTCGAGAGATCTCAAACTCCGAGATGGAGTGGGGGTTGATCAGGCGTGATCGATCGACGGCGGCTCAAGGCCAGCAGAAAGCTTCAGCGGGAGGCATATCAAACTGAAGATGGGCAAAATAGGCAGAGACTCGATACCGTCACTTGTGAAATCTAGATCGGGAGTGCTTCGAATGTTCAATAGAAGGATTGATGAAGGTGTCAGCTCCCAGTAAAGCAGCTGAGCCAGCCAGCCAACAATTGCCAGCAGTGATCGTGCGGGAGAAGGAGATAAGACGATCCACGGGAATTGGACCGTCGTTCCTTGTTCTGGAAACCCTCCACGGGCGCTTTGAACCCCCTAGAGCTGTAGCTTCGTCCGCGTAATCTGTGGGTGGCCATGACCTTTTTGATTCTTCTTTCTTTACTTCTTTATTGCTGAGTTGCCGGTCTGGGGAATGAATGAGGCGGATATTGTTTTAGCTGGGGGTGCATTGATCGTTCAGGGCCAGCCCCGGATATCCGTATATGAACCCGCGGAACCTCGATCGCTAATGGAGCCCGATTCATATCACGACTGGTTCTTCTGCTCTTTGCGCTGCGAACGGAGTCTATTCAGCAGTCTATGATGCCCAGTCTTGCACATTCCTGCAGTATTCCTTGTCCTCATGGCATAGTATAATCACAAGCTTGCCCGAGTGAGCCGGCCGAGAGATAATCTTTCCATCAAGATGCCGAATCTCTGCCACTACCGGATACAGGGTGGAGGAAGATCGGGAAGGAGCATACTGGTTGGAAGACCCTCAATGATGATGATGATGATGATGATGATAAGAATGATGAAAGTACTAGAGAAAAATGACTGGAAGACCAGCAGCTCAAAGGCTCAAGTGTCATATAGTAGAGACACGATTGAACGAGATTGAACTGATGGCAGAACCGGTTCTGGAGTTCTTCATCCTTCCGTAGTCTTATTTTTTCTTCATTGAAAATGGTTCCCCAGTGGATCTGCGGATGTATGTAAAAAGAAAAAAAAAAGAGGGCAAGAAAAAAAAAACTGTCAAATTATTACCAAATTACAAACAGAGGAAAACGAAAACACAAAATTCAATTTCCTAATCTTGATCACTCTGGCAATTGCTTCCCTTTCTCAATTCGATTACTTCCTTCCTATTTGAACCACTTCCCTCCTTGACTGTCTCCTTGGGAACGAATATACAGTCAGTAGTTAGTTAACAACTACTACTACAACTACTACTACTGCCTCCGGTGCAGGGACTACTGCCTTACTACCTACCGATTGACGAACCGAACCTCCCCCTAGAGAACCAAGGTCCAGAGAAGAGAACTTTACTCTCCAACTCTCCAAACACACTCGAAAGAAGAGAAGAGACAAGACAAATTGAAGAAAACGAACACACATTCCGTTGGAGCACCCTTTGTTCTGCAGAAGCTCTATCATTCTTGGAACCTTTCTCTTCTTACTCTTCTTACTCCTACTACTAAAGTACTTCCCCCTCTCACAACCACTTAACCTCCCACCACCATCACTACCACCACCACTTCCTGCCCTTCTCTTCCCTCCCTCCCTCCCTCCTCCCCTTCACTCTCATTACGACCCTCCTTTGTCCACCCCCTCCTCTCGCTCTTTCTCCTCCCTAGGATTACTACCGGGATTCATTTCCCTGCCTCTCCTCCCGATTCGACTACTATGTGCTAGACCGTCAAATCCTCCTTTCCCGTCCGCTCAGTCCTTCGAGGGGTCCCAACGCAAAGCTCGAGTTCTATGACCCCGGGCAACTTCACATTCGTCGGCAATTTCGATCCCTACCGAAAACCCTTCTCCCGAACATTCCTGACGACTCGCAAACATCTTGAAAATTTCTGCGAGAGGGTTGCCTGGCAGCTTTGCAATTGAATGGTTGCTGGGATCACAAAGTTGCTGACATGAGTTGGGATCACCCCGTTCACAGGTATGTGGGATTTGGTTCATTCAGTTCTCTAGTCTCTCTCTTTCTCCCCTACACATACGGCACCACGGGCTGGCACAAGCGGGGTTGCTTTGTCTTCTTTATTCCACTCCACCTCACTCAAAAGCCACTTATGCTATACTTGTGCTTGCGTGCTTGTGTGCTTTAATTCCGCACCCCCCAGCTTTCTATGTGTATATAGTTGGCCCATATATACAATTTGTCCTCTCTGGCTGGCCCTAGGCTGGTTCCGCGGAGCTTTCAGTCGAACTTCCGCAATTCCCCCCCGAAGTAGCCGCTCATGTGCACAATGATACTGACGGAGCCGTCCTTTACGTTCAGCTTCAGCTATCCAAACGGTGAACCTCAGACCCCAACGAGGACTCCTCCGACGACCACAATCTTCGGTGATTCGGCCTTCCAGACCCCCAAACTCGAGTCCAGCTTCTTCGATCCCCGAGTCACTTGGGACACCTCCGATCCCTATGCCTCCAGTCCGGAATTCCTCCGGACACCCCAGAAGTTCGGTATAAGCACCCCTTCGATCAACCCTCTCCGATTGCCAGACACTGGGCCCGACCGACCGTTAGATGCAGACCCCAATTTGAGGAGCGCCAAAGCGGCGGAACAGGACACAGATACAGCCAAACGACGCCGGCCGTCCAAAGCCAATGGGTTTATCGGGGAGGACGGTCCGCGGACGGTAGACTCGGCCAAGTCTGCCGCCACCATACAAACACCCCCGCCGAGCAGCGCTTCTCGAAAGAAGATGACCGAGTATGGCGAGGGCAAAGGCACTGGGCGACGGACCTCCGCTTCCAGTGCGGTGGGCGGTCATCTGGAGACTCCTAGCAGGATAATGGGTGCCTCGCCTCAGTTGTTCAATTTCACCTCCTCCCCAGATCCGTTTCAACTGGGATCGATGAATCCCTCCGCATCCCCTCTATTCCCGCAGCAGAGACTTTTCTGGGATCATGACTTGGGAAATCATGGGGTAGGAATGGGTCTTTCGACAAGCGGTGTCGATCTATTCGCTCCGCAAACCAGCGGCCCCTTCCAGCTCAACCCTCCACCCCTGCAGGATGCCCATATCCCTCAGTTGCCCACCATCGAGGGTGGTATGGAACTTCCAGAGTTCAATACCAACGGCTATAACTTGTCGTCAACCACTACAACCGACGCCGCACTGTTCCCTGCCCCATTCTCTACTTCTCCTCGTCTACCGATCACAAAGGCTGAGGATCCAGCCATGTTTCTCAGCTCTCCGGCACGTCGTTTTGGGGGACCCCAGCCGACTCCCGAGAAGAGACTCTTCGGTCGGCCTACCCGACAGCCCTACCATCATCAGACCGAGGAGTCGAAGCGGGAAGAACTCCGCCGGGCACAGAGTGTACACCACCCGCTCGCCGCGTTCGATCACGAAGAGGACGATGACTACACTCCTCGACAGACCCGGCCGACGCTGACCCGTAGTGTCACTCACACGGCTATCACGTCTTCTCGCCCAGGTGCTGGGAGCACGATGTCTTTGGCGAATGGCATTCGCAAAAGCCCATCGAAGGGCCGCCTATCACCCGTTAAGTCGATGCGGCAGTCGATGCCCCGCTCAACGTCTGCGGCCAGTATACCTACACGTTCTCAGTCAGTGGTTCTCCGGATCGGACGCGACGGTCGAGCCAAGACCGAAATGCAGCCCGTGCAAGAGGCAGCGACTGGATTGACAGATCCCATCACCGCCATGGACTTGGAGGGCTCCACAACAGAGAGCGAGTACGACTCCGTCGATTACTCTGAATACCCCATCATCCCTAGTCGCAACCCCTCATTCGCATTCTCAGACGCTGGAAGGTCAGTGACGGGCCGTAGTGACTCGGGTTCACGGCCTCACTCAAAGGGCTCCTACACCTCGACGGCAGCATCGTCCCAGTCGGGACGGATGTCCCCTTGGAATGGATCTTCTCGCGGACTTTCCCGCCGACCTCAGTACAAACCTACTCTGGATGACTGGAAACGGACCCCGAAAAGACAGACCGGCATGCTTCACTCAGATCTGTCTTATCTGAGTGCCGGATCTCTGGGAGAGCCCTTCGATGATGTGGATGAGGACAGTGGCGATGCTCAGCACGCCCTGCGGAAGGTGTTGCAAGAGCGTGGCCGTCCGCTTCGGCCTCACACTGTCAGCTACAGCTCGCGGATAGGTCGTGCCAATCGTTCTCTGGCCCACCTTCGGTCGTCACCGCCGCGATTTGGAGCCGAACTGGATCTCGCTACGCGGACTATGAACACGTCTCCTACAACGATGACGGACCCTGACATTGCAACCCCGATCACGGACCGGTTCAGTAATCCAAGCAGGGGAACCAGGTGTGTTTGCAATTCCATGGACAACGGTGGTCACCTGATGATCCAATGGTAAGTAGTCCTGAACACCATAGCAGTCCTTTCCTAGCCTGACTCCGGGACAGTGAATCATGCAGTCACTGGTTGCATACCAAGTGTGTTGGTCTTGAGCGGGCCAATCTCCCCTCTGTTTATGTCTGCGTCTTCTGTGTTGCACAGACTCCAACTCGGAAGAATAACCGTGTTCGAGTTCCTGTTGGCAGAGTCGGCCATGGTCCCCCCTCACCCTTAGCCCATAAGTCCTACCGGTTCCGTTGAAATGCCATGGACTCGAACACGCTGGTACGACTTGCTTTCTTCACTCCTCGACATCAACCTACCTTCAATACCCTTTACCTCACGCTACCATAACTCATACCCAATACTCCTCTCTACTCAAGGAGCAGAGAGTCCCCACTATTCTGGGTCTCCTTTGTCATTTTTGTCCTGGATTTAGACATACCCCTTTTCCTTTTCTGAAACATACCATCTCCTTCCGGGCGGCTCTGTGTTTACATCACCGCAGTGATGAGGGTTACTTCCTTACTATGTTCCTAATCGTCCGGCAAAGGGCCACGTGATACCTTGTATTTTGTATGTAGCCAACGCTAATCAACCAAGAAACACACTCATGATGATGAAACATTTATCCTGCACAGTCGTTTGGACAATGCACTCGTCGCTCGCAGGAGGAAGAGCACAGTAGAGTTAACAGCAGATCACTACTTTGAAAGGCAACTGTTCTAGTTTTGTTTTCTTGTTCATATACTAGTTCCAGCGTAAATTGGACATATCTAGACTTAAGTTATCTGACAAAGACTACTAGGTTTTGAAGCTATATACTTGCCCTAAATTACAATCACTAGTTCATAAATTTAAGAGAGATATACAAATTTGAAAAGAAATCTATGATTTTAGTTATATCATGCAATATCTAAGTATTTCCAGAGGGTATCTTATATCTTCTAGCATTGATGAGTCTTGGTTTTTGACTATAGTAGACTAAGGTAACGGAACAGTGTCGACCTTGTTGATCCATTGCATCTTGACCCCTATTCCTGTCCATCACCTCCAACCTTGACAATGCCCCCGGTCACTCGCTCCATGCGCCGCAATCTTCCCACCTTCCTCCAGGAGTCGTCAACTCGCCAGTCAACCACGTCTCCGCCGCTGCGTCTCAGCGAACCCCCTCGAACTGGCTACCCCGGTCTCCTCGACTGGATCACCATCACCCCGGCTCTCATATGGGACCATGCCAAGCAAACCGATGCCATCAACGAATTCTTCGACCAGCTACAGGGCTATAGCTCCGTCAACCTCCGACTCCGGCGTTCCCGCCCCCTCGAAGCCCCGAACACCGAATATCTCATGATCGGTTCGTTCGATCCTGCCCCGTCCACTGTCCTTCTTTTGGGGGAGATACTGATGAGAAATCCCCAGAATGGAGCCACGCTTCCACCCGAGCCAAATTTCTTGACTCCGACGACTACACCTCGTTGATGAATCTCCTCGGACGATTGACACAGGGTAGATCCGTGCACCTCTCCTTGGTCGATTTCTCGTCCACGAACACGTACGCCTTCCACCCTGACAAACGGGGCCCCGTCGACCACTTCGAGCTCCTGATGGTCGACTTCCCCGGCAACCTGTCCGAGTCACAACGAAACGAAATCTCGCACCGGAATGGTCCGTTCAGTCTGCGCGGCTGGTTCCCCGGGCAGCCGTACGAGGAGATCGAGCCGCTTCCGCTGCACCAGTTGGTTGACTGGACGTGTGGGTGGCTGGTTGACACCACTGGTGCCGGTGCTGCTGCTGTGGATTTCCGGGGCCATCGCGGCGCGCAGTGCCTGGTCTACTTTCTGCGGTGGAATGGGTGGGCCGGGGAGAGGCGCTACAAGGCGATTCACGAGACGCATCCGGTGGATTGGTGGGGGGAGTTTCTGGCGCGGTTGGAGGAGTTGGGGATGCTGGGGTGGGAGAGTCAGCATGTGCGGTTTGATCGGCGGTCACATTAGCCTTGCTGTGCATATGGCGGGGCTTGGTGGGTTCTCTTGGTTTGGTGAGCGTAGGATGAATACGCATGAAGGGGTTTTGTTTACTGATTCGTTGGGGTGAAGGAGGGGAGGGTGGATGGGCTCCGGTCGGCTCTGAAGTTGTAAGGACGGTCTCTCGAATATCCTTCGGCAAGGATTGTATTCTGCCTCCATTTGCTTGTTGAATCGTATACCATCGCTGGCTGGTCTGATATAGCCCAAGTCGGAACTCTAGTGACGTTGCAATACCGGCGTTGTTTGGTCCAGTTGGATCTAGTAGTGGCTGTACTAGACAGCCGCTTTTGGGCCTGTGCCATCGCTGATCCACACATGGTGTAGTACTTCTTGGATGTTAGAAGGGTTATGGTGTTGTTCCAGACGTAGTGTACGGTTGGGCTACCAGCAAGGCAAGGGTCGCCGCGATTAACGCGGGCAGCACGTACCGGCAACGAGTCTGCAAAAACGTGGATGCCATGCTTCAGCTGGCGGAGAGTGAATGCATCAAGCGCACGCGGCCTGAAGACAGTAATGTCTGACGACAGTTCCCATCTAAGGAGAAAGTGCGGATAGTGGCAGTCAGAGTGGGCGGGGAGGACATTTCCAATGGTTTAGCCTTCATTTACTAGAACACGAGCTACGGAGAAAGAGCAACTCTCAGTGCTTGTTGGATTTATTCCTGCCCACCGGGCAACGATCTCTGTAGGCGTCGTATCTCGTCCAAACAGTCGTGATCCTTGGAGAGGCAATTCGACCCATTCATAATCGGCAGCGTCCCCCAACACAGCGTCGAAATCCAGCTACGATCAGCCGTGGCGACTACTGAAAGCTCACCGATACGTACGGTGTTTCAAGTCTGGTTGCACACGCTGGCACCTGGGTCTCTCTTGCGGTAGGCCCTGTCGGATTGGTTCACATCCTTGGAATCTCTTTCGTGCTCGTCAGCCTCACGCTTCCTTTGCTTTGGGACGGACTATAGACCCTCCGAGTCGTCGCTTTCAGATGAAGGGTCCTGTGGCCCCGAATCACTAGACTCCATGAGCTTCCGGCAAGAACTTGGAAGAAGTCATGCAAGGATCTCCGCTTTACGGTCCTCCGTAGACAGTTGCATGACCATGTCATCCATTTTGAACGGCTTTTCATTCTCGTCTACTGAATTGCACGCGACAAAGGTCACAGTTTGGAAGACACAACGCCATTTCCAAAAGCAGCAGCAGAATGTCCTAGCCTCTTGAGCATCATCAAAGAACGTCTGCCGTGCTGCTCCAAGGCGGTTGGCGACTCAAAGCCCGCGAATCTGAATATAGCAGTCGACTCGGCCACTCGCTGTGCATACTCAGAGTGAAGTCGATAAGTATATCGCCCCGTCGTAACTCTGCAGCTCTCGTGGAGAATGCCCCACTGCACTCCTACCCCGTCGGGAATGTCAAGACAATCTCATGCTCGACAGGGCATCTCTCCCCGCGCGTTGCGGGCTGGGGATCCAGCGCTTCAGCTTCAACTTCTTCCACTCTGAAAGTTCTGTCCAAGCGGCATAGCCGTTTCAGTCCGTCGACCACGTCCTGTGAACACCGGCGCGTTGATTGATGCCCGTGCAATTGCTGCGATTTCTTGTACACTTTGGTGGCGCTGCGGATTATGCAGTGGTGCTTGGAGACTTATGGTCATCAGATGTAGGATAAGATTTGTTCACGGTTTCTTGTGGATCATTCTTGGAGAAAGGATGGCTGATCTGATTGAGATACGAATCGGGCGGGTGCATTATGTAGGCTGGCCCGCCGCGAGAGATGGGAGACGTTCTGCGTCGGAGAAGTAGAGTCTGTGTTCAGGGGCGGCATGTATGAGGTGTAGAGATGGCAAGCCATAAATCGAGGTTGGACTGGGTGTAGCTCAAGCTGTAAAGGATGCCAAAGGATGCCTTTGACCCTGGTTGAAGTTGAGGTTGAAGATGAAGATGAAGATGTACAAGACGGACTTGGATTCTGGCCAATGGGAGATGGAGAGAGGAAGGTAGGAAGGAAGATAGAAGGAGAGGAGAAAGAAGAGACAATTCAAGCCGAAGCCTGCTGAAGGTCACGATGATGGCTGTGAATGGTATTGGGAAGAGATCATGTTCTCCAGGTATAGAGTTATCAACACAACAAGACAGTGGTAATTTAGGCGCTGCTATTGAGTTAAGGTGGTATTCTCCATTCCATCCAGTGACAAGCTACAGTACAGGACACATGGTGAATCATTTTGAATCTGCGACTTACACACCCACATCCAGATCAGATATTCCTATACAGCAATTAGAATCTTCAGTAGCCTTGATAAGCTGCTGAATATCTAGCACAGAGACCTAGTACTGATTCGACGAATAATCTGTATGTACAACAGAACAGGCACCCGCCATACCTCGAAGCCACAACACCCATCGACAGCACAAGCAGCAACCCTTCACTCCAACCACCAAAGTGAGACATACCTCTTATCACCGACACACTAAGAGAATGTCTTACACCAATTGCCTCAAAAAGCAAGCCCCAATGGGGCAAAATCAAGCAGAATTAATGAATCCAGACAATATGACTCACGCACCCGTGCGCCAACACGAGATTAAGAACAAGAAAACCCACCTCAAAACCATAAATACATTGACTGGACCCTGGATTCCCAACTCAAATTCCACAAAGACACCACTCAATTCTCTTCATGTACTAGACACCTTCCCCTCCGATATCTATCTCTATATTGCAAAAACCCCAGGCCCAGACACAGGAATAGCACCAAAAGATGTACCCCCCGCCAACCTTCACCAGCCCGCGCCTCCTCTTCGAGGCCATGACGCCCGACGACCTGGACGCCATGCATCAGATCCGCAACAAGCCCGAGGTCATGCAATGGAGGTAAGTATTTAGCACTCCCTGATCGTCCTGATGCACGACCCCCGAAAACTACGTTTACGGTACTAATATGACCGAAAACCCAGCTTGCGCAAACTCCCCGACCAGAACCTCGAAGAAACCCGCACCTGGCTGACGAAGTTCATCTCGGGGGAGAACAACCACCCGCCTCGGACGTGCTACGTTGTTCGGGAATTGTTACCAGCTTCCACTACCTCACCCGAGGAAACTCCAGCAGCAGGCCCGGTCATCGGCAACATGGGCGTGCGGATGGAGCCCGCCCCGACCCAGCGGGACGATCCTGGATTAACATCTTCGTCCTCGCAGCAGCAGCAGCAGCAGCAGCAGCAGCAGCATTCCCCAAGCAAAGACCGCTGGGAACTGGGGTATATCTTCCACCCGGACGTGTGGGGCCGGGGGTACGCGACGGAGGCGGTGCAGCACCTCAGCCAGAAGTTCTTCGGGGAACTGCAGGCCCAGATGACGGAGGCGTTTGGCGCGGAGGCCACGGAGCATGTCGAGGAGGGGCTGTGGGCGATCACGAATCACGACAATGCGGCCAGTCAGCGGGTGCTGGTGAAGACGGGGTTCGCGGGCCCCGTCGAGGAGTTTGTCGAGGGGGATGGGACGCGGTGTGTTGTTTTTGTGAAGTATAAGTGATATTATATACCCTGAAGTTCCTTGGGGGTATCTTCCCCCCTGCTATGTGTCTCTTTCTATTTTGCTGGGGTTTGGGACTGTGTTTGGACGGTAGAGTGGGATAGAGAGGTGTATATAGAAATCGTGAGTCTGGAAAAAGCTGCTGGTCATGCATAATTTTGTGGTTCGTAGCAGCAAGACAACTAGCTGTCTATTTGTTGAGTCGAGCAGTCAGCGTTCTATCGCCTGCGTCCTCGGATCTGGTTCTAAACCATTGCGTAAGCATCATGCATCTCAGTCAGTTGTATCAGTGACAACTCGGGGTATATACATCGTAGTATGGTATGGTATGAAGTAATGACAGTAATGCAGAGGTAAGCGTAGGCAGGAACCAGTATCGCGCGTATCATAGATACTACCATAAACAAGCCGCCAAGGAGAACTCAACCCACGCCCAGAACACAATGCAGGCGTATCGAATATATCAGTAATAGATAAGAGATAAGATGGCTAAAAGCAAGCCGATAGAGACAGAATCAACCACATCGGATCCTTTCGTTGCGGCCACAAAGAATCTTTTCCTCCATCGAGGCCTGCAACCGACCAGGGAATAATTCACCCTCCGATAGAATGGAGCTTTGTGACACAAACAGAAACACCAGACTCCGTGAATCCCCTCCCTATTGCATATACCCAGTCATCGTCAAGCGGGCATCCCGTACAGCCCTGGTAAGTATTATCCAAAATAAAGTAACAGTCCATCTATCGTAAAGGCAGCTATACCCGACATAGGAGCTCGGAGACCGCAGGCACCGGCCCTTATGCCATGGAGTTCGTCATGCAATGTTCCTTTGCACAGGAAGCCAAACTCCTCACTGGCGACGTTGGCCGGTACGTTGTAATTGTTCCCCGATGCGGAGAGCCTCTGTACCGTCATCCACCAACGACTCTTTGAACCAGGGGTGCTTCAAGGCTTCCTTGGCAGTGATCCGGTTCTTCGGATCATACACAAAGATCTTTTGCAACAAATCCAGGAACAGTCGATGGAACTTGGTATTGCTTGGGATAAACTCCTGGGACTCGTCAGTGGTGGCTACCGGAGGCTGGCGATGTACTATGACTTACAATGAGCTGTTTCATCGCCCGGACGTACTTTCGTGAAGCCCGTGTTGTCTGGTCATTAGGATATTCAAGGCGTAGGCGGGAGAAGTACCTTTCCAGATTAGTATGATCTAAGAGAACGAAGACGACGAACATACTTCGCAGCCTGATTTTGGCTTCCACTCCGACCTCCCTGCATCACTTGCCGGACAAGCCGCGTGTCGATTCGCTCCCCGATGACGGCCTCCATCATGGCCAGATGCTCGAGATTATCATGCGTTTGGAACAGAGCATCTCCCGTAAAGAACTCCACGAGGATACATCCGATACTCCAGATATCGCAGGGAAAACTCCAGCCCAGGTTCAAGATAATCTCGGGAGCCCGGTAGTGCCGAGTAGAGACCACCGACGAGTGGTACTCATCATCGAAGGTGGCCGATCCGAAGTCAATCAACCGGATCTCGCTATCTAGCAAGACACGCCTCTGCCGGGCGCTCCGTGAAATCGCGCAGGAGGATGAGGGGATGGTACGGTTATATGTGAAGGTCTGGTATGCGCTGCTAACAAGTAGGATGTTCTCAGGTTTTAGATCAGTGTGGATGAGGTTGAGGTCATGGAGAACTGCACAGTCAGCATCTGCAGAGAATCAACAGCCAAGGAAACTCACAAGCAACACTGGTGAACAGTTGCCGGGCGAAGTTTTGAATCTGACTGCTGGGAAACGGCACGAAGGCATTTCCCTTGAGGAAGTCAAAGACACTCTGTCCCAGCAGATCTGTCACAATGCAGATGTGGTTGCGGAAATCGAAGCAATCCCGGAGGTGAATGCACTTGTTTCGATTGGCTTTATCATTCGAAGCCAAGGTGGACAGGACTCGCAGCTCGATCCGCGAGGCATCCCGATATTTCTGAATGGAGCGGATGATTTTAACCGCACAGCGGGTCTTGCGGGTCTTGTCGTACGCCTCGACCACCTTCCCGAATGTACCTTGTCCCAGTAGTTTTACGATCGAGTCTGCAGGCGTTAGTTCGGGCTTGCTTCCTTCCGTAGACATCAATGACTTACATCGATCGGTCAAGGGAACATTTGGTGTCACAATGTAGTGACCGTCATCATCATCATACTTCTCGCCCCTATTTCCATACTGCACATACCATTAGCGCCACTATTTTGGGAGGGGATTTTAGTCACAATACTCACATCGCGAATCACTGGCACCGGCACATCCTTCGCCTTGATGATGGGCTTCGGAGGCGGAACGTAACTCAGGAACGCATCACCAGCGGCCTCCAACTCCTTCTTTTTCTGCTCATCACGAGCAGACTTCCGGGTGGTCACTCGCTTGCGTTTTTGGCCTGTGTTGGCGTCTTCGTAATATAACCCGTTGCTAGCCCCCGTGCTACCCTGAGACAGGGAGGTGGGCGCGGTAGTATGTAGAGATGTTGTTCGGTCGGTGGAGAGAGACTCAGCTGAGGACTCTTCGCCATACTGTTGGGGGTTGATCGAGAACGAGGGTCGATCGTAGGTTGCAAGATCGTAAGTCGTGTCGGGGCCGGTGCGCCGCTTCTTGGTGGCCGGTTGGGGCGCCGCCCCATTGGGTGCGTTGATATAAGCCGTCGCCGGATTGCGCGAAGCGGCCTGGGACTGCTCTGGAGGCGGCGTGTCATCGATCACGATGACTTCCTTGGGTATGCCGTTCTTATAGAATTCGCCCCAGTTGGGTTTCCTCCTCCGACCATTTTGAGCGGCTGATAGAGCGTTCATCGGGTTCTGCGCAGGCGGCATAGCGGTGGTTGTTGTGGAAGGGATAGAGGGCGTGGGAGCCGGTGGTAGTGTCTTAGGAGATTGGACAAAAGGGAGAGAGGTAGTCGGGGGGTTGACAGTATAGGGATAGGCGGAGGTGACGAGGCGAGCGGTGCCTGCAGCGGACGTGGTCGGGTAGGATGGGGTTGGCTGGTAAGGTTGATGATGGGGGTATGCGTAGTGTTGCTGATGGTGCGAAGGGTGTGTCGCGGTAGCCGTTGAAGGGGTAGACATGATGCAGAAGAGGGGACGCGAGACCCAGCCGGTCCAACTGAGCGGCGGATGGTCGGCGAGAGAATGAGAGTGTAGACGAGAAGAGTCAACGAAGTTGATGGGGATTCTGGGGAAGGGAGAGGGAGA
>NW_020291751.1:0-68483 GCF_003184785.1 Aspergillus japonicus CBS 114.51
AACCCTAATGTAAACCCTAATGTAAACCCTAATGTAAACCCTAATGACATAGGGCCCGTAACTACCCCCGGTCCCGCCCCGCTCCCCCCCTCCCTCCGCTGAATACATCATCTTCTCCCTAAAATAGGGTTCTTTTTGCCCTACTGCAACTGCTGAAGATACCCTTCCGTTTCTGTTAGCCCACCCAGCTAAAAAGCAGCATGCAACCAATACATACTATTATAGGGTCTGTATATAAAATAGGGCCGGTAACTGCCCCCCTTAACTTAATATTAATTATTTCACTAGAATAGGGTTTTATATTGTTCTAGTTTATAACTAAAAGGCTTCTGTTAATATAAAAAAACTATAATAAAGTAGTTCTATAGATCAGTATTAACACAGAATATTATTACCGGCAGATTAATACTTGCAGTTTGGGGTACTAATTCTTTACTATAAATAATAATTTTATTTAATATACTTTTATTATTTTGTTATAACTTTTATAGCCAGCAGGGTTTTTTCTGCTATAATAATATACTTAGAATCTAATAGCTTATATAGGCTGGAAAGTAATTTTTATTCTTTTTAATAATATAGATTATAGGACTAATTGGGGTGCAGTCCTGGCCTATATTTTTTTACTAATTAAATACTAATAGCTACTTTTTTCCTTACTAAACAGTCCTAATTTTTTTAATTATAATATATACCTATATATTGAAGAAATTAATATTATTAGGGGGAAAACTGTTGCCAGCTACTACTAGCTATTAGCTTAGACTATTTTTAGATTTATAAATAAAATATAGTTTAAAAAGCTATAGGCAGCATTAGAGATAGGTATATAGTTAAAAAAATAATAGATTATATATAAAAGGCGCTTAGAAAGGGCTGTTGGATTGTTAGAATAAAATAAATTAATCTAGTTAAACAGGTTAAGCAGATAAAGTAGATAGAATAGGTAGAATAGGTAGAATAGGTATATTAAATCTATACTATAATAAAAACTTTTATATTATTTTTTTAATTTTTTTAATCTGTGCTACTTTTTTTATCTTTTCTACTTTATTAAGGCTTTTATTTAAAATAATCCTATCTATCTATTCTATTATTTTACTGTATATCTGGGTTTGTTTTACTAAGTCGACTTTTTTAATCTAATTCTATTTATTATTTTAATACCCTCTACAGATTATAGTAATTTATTAGACTTTATACTTTTTTTAATTCTACTAATTACTTTTTATAATCTAGATTATAATTCTTAATCTGCTTAATTTTACTTTTTTAGTAAATTCTATTAATCTAATATATTATATACACCTATTCTACCCAGTTTTTTTTTAATTTTATTAGTCCACCTCTACTAAATCTACTAAACTAATTAATTAGTAGAATCTTATCAGCTGATATTAACAGTTCTAATCTACTAATATAACTATAGTCTAAACTAGTAGGATTATCCGGATATTACCCCTTATAGATTAGTTTATTACTTTATCTAATTTTTAAATTATATATATTACTACTGGAGCTAGCAGAAGCTTAAAAACAGCTAACTGTACTGTTTTATTATTAGTTTAATACTCTACTTTAAAAATTTAATTATTTGTTTTTTATTTTTATTATCTACTTTATACTCTGCTAGTTGCTGCTTTTATATTTTTTATACTATTTTACTCTACTATCTGTATAGTATTTCTGCTATAGTAGAGAGTAGAATATTTATATATTTATATATATTTTTATACTACTTTATATAGATACTCTGTAGTATACTACAGCAGAAGTAGATATTAAACTAAATATATTAGATCCTATACTGTATTTATATCAGCTATTCCTATACTGCTGTACTATTACTTATTATATATAAATAAAAATTATATTTTATTTTGTTTTATTTTATTACTATATATATATAGTAGTACTTTTACTAATATACCCCTTTTTCTACTGCCAGCTTTTTATTTTATACTACTAGAATATACTACTGCTATTATTCTATTAGCAGAATACTATATTTTATTATTTATATATATTACTACTTTTATTTTATAATATTTATCTGTTTTATAGTTGGCTGCTTTAACTCTGGACAGGGGGCAGCCCCAGTATTAGATATTATACTAGTTAATATAAAAAAGTCTATATCCTATAGAATTTAAAAAATAAAAAAAATATTATTAAAAATAAATAGGCTTACTGTTTATTTACTACTAGATATATTATTTAAAGTAGAGGTTGCAGTTCTACTAGTATTTATAGTTACTATAGTTTTAGCAGCCCCAGGAGTCTTAAAGGCTTTAAAAGTATATTTATTATAAAAAATCTTATTTAGATTATAGTTGCAGCAGTATTAATACTTATAACTGTTTAATAGTCTATTAAAGTACTTATTTAAAATAAGCTACTAGTAGTCTAATCTAGCTGTTACTGCCAGGTACTATACTATAAAAGCCTAGTCTATTTTAAATATATATAAAGCTGTAAAAAAAAATTTATTAGATTTAATAATAATTATTTTATTAGCTATACTATTCTGCCTAGTCTGTCTACTCTTCTAGGTATAGTTAAGCAAAATCTATAAAATTTTAATATAAAATATATTATAAATATTAAAAATATTAATTTTTATACTAAGTATACTAGTTGCTGTTACTAACTAGATTATACCCTATATAAATTAGTCTAGTATTTTTTTTTAGTTTAATTACTTTATTTAATATATTTTACAGCTAAGTATTTCTGCTAAATACTGTATATTTAGAATAGTAGAATAGTAGATAATAGCCCAGCCTCTATTAGCCTATTAAATATAGTATTAGATAAAAGTAATAATATTATTTTATTTAAACTAGCAGCTATATAATATACTAGGCCTAAAAATAAAATACTAAATTTAGTATATAATATTTAACCAGCTGCTATAAGTCCGGAACAGGTATAATTACTTAGTATATTTTATATATTAAAAAAACTTTTTTTTCTGGCTGAGAAAAAGTATAGCTGTTAAATAGATTATTTAGGTCTAAAAGTAGTTTAGATATATAAGCTGCTGTAGTATAGAATAGAAAAAAACCAGTATACTACTTTTAAAATATATTACTATTAAATAATCTAGTACTATATAGTATTTATTAATAACAATCCAGTCCAGCCGACAGTAGATCTGTATATAGTAAAAAAAATTATAAAACTTAGCTAATTTACTAGTTTTAAAAGTAACTAAAACTATAATAGTTTTATTAGGCGGCTGCTGTATATTTTATACTAGATAAATAATCCTAAAACAGCAGTAGTAGTATTTTAAATTAGTATATAAAATAATTAGTAGTACTACTACTATATTTAATCTTTTTAGTTTAGTAAAAACCAGTAGTATAAATAAAAGATTTTTTTTACTATTTATTAGTATAATAGTAATAATAGAACTTTATTTGTTTTAAATAGTTTATAATACTAGTATTTATAGTCTATACAGCTGTATATCCTTTTAACTGTTTATCTATTTAAAAATCTAGTTTATATTAGTAGTATATAACTGGTAATAGTAGATTAGCTTTTTCTCTACAACTGTATTTTTTTACAGATATTATATATATTTATTTAGTAGATTAAACATCCAGTCAGCTGTAAAACTAAAAAATTAATATTAGTTAGTATTAAAAAGCTAAAATATATACTATTAGTATATAATAGTATTAGGCTGCTCTATTACTTTATATCTATATACTAGATTAGTAATATAAAAAAAGTAGACTGTCTAAAGATTAGTAATATAGGCTATTTATTTTTTTTTATTTAATGTAGTTTTATTATTAATATTAAAAACTACTGGAAGAATATTTTATTTTATTTATATATTACTAATAAAAATACTGCTTATCTGCAGATATCTACAGCTAATACTAATAATAATATAGCAGTAGTTTTAAAAATTTACTAGTAATTAAAGTTAAAGCTGGGTTTTTTATTAAAAAATAATTTAAAGCTGATTACCTATCTAGATATACTAAATAGTTGGATTAGAGCCCTAAAAAAATATATAGAGTATAAATAGGGGTATATACCTATTTTATACTAATAGTATTTTAAAAAAATAAATAAATAAAAAAATTAATTATAAATACTAGACTAACAGCTTTCCAGCCTTCCGGGGAAGATACTGGTAAATAATTTTAATATTATTAGTAGTATAGAATTTTTTATAATAGGCTAAGACTAGACTAACTATTCTGTTTTTAATAAGAATATTATACTGAATATTAGTTTTAGTATTAATATACTAGTAGCTAAGCAGTTTTCTAAACTAGGTAGACTAGCTGCTAATTATATATATAAATACTACTAACTTTTTTTTAAAATAAATAATCTAGTAAAAGTATTGGTAAATAAGTTAAGACTGTAACTAACTGGTTAAATAAGTACTAAAAAATATTTTTTATAAACTAATCTTATTTATTAAGCAGTTAATTATTTAGATCTAATCCTAGACCGGCCAGGGGGTGCGAGTATTTTTAATAAAACTTTACTTTAAAATTTTATAGCTAAGATTATTAAATAGTTAATTCTAAGAAATTATAGGGGCCTGGCTAAACAGCAGCTTTTTATATAAAATCTGCTAAATAGCAGTAACTAGTCTATATACAAATTTATAGAAATTATTTATAGTAAAGAATATCTGTTTATAAAATAGATAATTACTATTAAGCTAAATAATATAGCCTAGATTAGTAATATTATAATTAATTTTTATACTATAAATCCACTAGTTATACAGGGTTTTTATTAGGGTATAGTTTTTATATACTATTAATTAGCTAATTAATTATATAATATATTTATAAAAAAACTACAGCAGCTGTATATAAAATTTAAATAAAGTATATAACTTTTATTTAAAAATTACTTAACAGATTTTATATACTTTACAGCTAATACTGCTTTTTTTATTAGAACTATTATTTTCTATATTTATATTATTATTAGGACTTGGTTTATTACTATTATTTATTTTAATTATTTAAAAAAGTATTTAGTTTATTTAGCTATACAGCTTTATTTATATAGTAATTATTTAAGTAGAATTAGGGTTAAGCTATAAAATCTGCTGTACAACTATTAAATAAATAATTTTAATTATTTAAAATAAAATTAGAATATAGCTAGTAAAACAGTACCAACTAGTTTTATATCTATCTAATACTACTATAGTATAGATTAAAATACTTTTATACTTAAAGGTATAGTATATTTAGTTAAACAGCTTAATATAAAAAACTAAATATATTTATTTTATATTCTTTATCTACTATATAGTAATCCAGTTTTTATTATTATCTATAAGCTGGATAGGATTTTTTAAAGTAAAAATATATTACTATAGTTGCCGCCACCGGCCTTGCTAAAAGTAAATTAATCTATATTTAAAACTTTTTTACTTATATAAAAGTTAAATATAAATAATAAAAATAAAAATCTGCTGCTACAGATATATATACTTAAAAATATTTTTATTTATATATTATTATAAAGGCTGGTATAAAATCTTATTTTTTATTAATTAAAATATATTAATATAAATTATTTAGCTGTAGTACTGGATTATCTACTGGCTTAAATAGATTAAATACTTTATTATATTTTAAATTTAATATATAGTATTTGCTGTAGGGTCCGGATTCTTTAGCTTAAATATAGTAATACTATTTAATAGTTTATTTACTAGAATTTTTTTTAAATATTTTATCCAGCTGGTTATGCGCAGCTACTGGTTTATATTATAAACTATATCTACTTAAATTAGTTAATTATTACTAGTATTATTCTATTTACTGGTTTAGATAAAAGCTTTAGTAAACTACTTAATTTTATTTAGTTAAATACTAATATTAAATATCTTTCCTAATTTAATATAGATATAGTAGAACCCTTTATATAATAAAAAGATTTACTAATAGTATATAGTAGTATAAAATTACTATAGTTTTACCTTTTCTATTTATTATTTTTTAATATATATTTTATTTTAATATATATTTTAACTTTATTTATATATAGTATACTAATAGTTCTGCATACCCTGGAGACAGCAGGTAATATAGTAATATATTATAGATTTATATTAATATAAAAAACTATTAAAATATAAAAAAAATCTAGAAAAGGGTAGATTAACTGTAATAAAATTATAATAATATTAAAATTCTTAGTAAATTTTTTCTACTTAAAAACAGCTTTTTAGATTAAGGCAGCCTTATAGTACTTAATTTAGTAGACTAGATTTTAAAAATAGGCTATAATCTTTTTAAAACAAATCTTATACTAATACCTTTAATAAATAATAACTAGTAGATATTTAATATAATAAAACAGCTTAGACTCTATTATAGCAATATTAATAGTAAATATAATAAAAAGGCAGTAAAATAATTACAGTAGTAGAATAATAACTACAGAAAAAGTAGAATATATAAATATATTATATTATAAAAAAAAGTTTATATAGTAGATAGTTAATAGTAATATAGTAAATATTATAGTAAAAAGTTTTTATACTACTTTTAACAGCTAGACTGTTTACTATTTACTACTGCTATATAGTTAATTCTTTTACTATAGCCTAATATAGCTGGTTTATTTAATTTATATACTTAAAATAACTAAATTACTACTTTAGTATAGAAATCTAAATAAAAGATTACTTATATAAAAACAACCCTATAAATATAATCTATTTAATTAATTTTATTTAATATTTTTACTATATTTATTTTATTTGCTATTTAAACTGTTATATAATAGATAAGCTGTAGACTTATATTTTCTTTTTTTTACTTTTTCTTTTTTTTTTATATTTAATATTTTATATTTTTAGTACTAATTTAGTAGAAATTAACTAATTTACTTAGTTTTAATAAAAATATAATAGTAGCTAGTAGCTGTAAACAGTCTATATATAAAAAGTTTAAAAAAAATAGTATAAATTAAATAGTTAAATACAGCTGAATATTTTTTTTATATATATAATCTAACCCCCTTAGATTTAATATGGCCTGAATATTGTTAATTAGATTATACTATAACTTAGTAAATAGAATATTCTAAATAAAATCTAGCTATATAAAAAATATAGATATTATATATACTTTATATCTAATAGTATTCAGCCTTACAAGTCTAAAAGTATTTAACTTTACTTAGATATTAAGCGGCTAATCATAATTCTTAATGCCGCCCCACTTTGAAGCACTGGACCCCCAATGCTTCATCCCCTGTAGAATAGCAACAACACCTTAAAATAATATATTGGCACCCTTGGCTTTGTAAAAGCTATTTATTTATCACACTATTTCATCCTTTAGCCCTTATAAAACTACTTTAACTATTACTAAAATATCTATAAACTTAATATAATTTAAAAAAATATAAATTAATAATATTTTAATTATTTTAATATTCTAATCCTCCGGCTTTACCTATATAAACTGTCTTATTATATATTGTTAAGGGTACAGAAATAGTATTAAACTAAACAGTTCTTTTTAAATATAAAAATTATTAACTTTATATAGTTGTTAAAAAAAAATACTAAGCAGAAGCAGAATTATTATTAAATAAATAGTTTCAATAGCTTTATAATCTAAAAAGGCTGTAAAGCCTTTATAAATATCTAGACTGTAAAAAAAGCAGCTAATAATATAGGGTCTATAGAAGGTTAATCTTGCCGCCGGAAACCACCTTACTGCAGTATATATAGTATTTTTAAATATATATATATAAAATATTTAATAAAAAAGAATTAAGGGCAATTGCAGGCCTTAAAACAGTTATATAAATATTTAAATATACTATATTTTTTATATATAAATTAGAATTCTGATATAGGCAGTATAATAGGCTGCTTGCCAAGACCGCAGTGGCCAACTTGCTTACGTGGCCGACTTGCTTGCCGATTACATTAAGTGGGCTAGGAAGTTTGCGTAGCCCTTGTTAACAGCACACCAGAAAGCAGTGATTATATACAAGGTAAAAGCAACAACATAAATAGGGCGACGACCATATTTGTTGATCAGGAGAATCCAAAGCAGATTACCTAACCCCTGGAACAGTGCAGTGGTTTTGAAAAAAAAGAAGCAGTCTTTGCGATAGGGCCAGCCATGCCAGTCTCCGTCCAGTCGGGGAAGAATTCCTGTGCGGTCTGTACAATGGCCACCGTTGGACTAGCCGCAAGGAAGTTGCACAGAATCATAGCAAAGCAAACAGCGACCGCTGTGTACAGCTTGAACCATCTCGGCCTAGGAAGAAGTCAGAAGGAAACGATTCAAGCGGGATAGCGCCGACCTGTACGAATTTACTCAAGTGAGAGGGTCCTTGGGGTGACAAGACGTTGTCGGGACTAATTTTAAATTGTGTTTCAAATCCCCCAAACATGACTTGTTCCTCGAGTGTTAGGACATCAAATTTATACAAGCTTAGCAGTGCAGTCAAATATAAAACTTTACAATATTATTTTTTCAGGCCATATGGAAGGATCTGACCCTACGTAGAGGGCGAAGAAGGGCCCTAGAAAGTGAAATTACAGAGCGCATTGTTATAACACCAATAAGGCTAGAATAGTTTCACTGCAAGAAAGTGATGGTGTTAACAATGCTGGGCCAAGAACTTAAACATCGCATCTCATCAAGAATACGAGCCCAACAAGAGAGAGAAACTCTACTTGCATAGGTCCTGGCATACTTACTCAAGTAAAGAATAGCCGGCGAGTAAACCTGCGACGGCATAAAGACAACTATCCGTGGAAGTGTGCTATACACATTTCCAAATGTTCCACATTACCATATAAAGCTAGTGTGCCTCAGGGAGGACCACTATCTACTGAGGCCTGAGCGGTATTGAACCTAACTTGGAATTCCTACCACTTCTTGGACTATGTATATATATGTGAAAGAAATTCAATATTCAATTTGTTGAAAAAGAAATATTATTTTTACACATAACTAACCAGGTTTTCATGGCCCCTTAGTAAGCGAGGAGATTAGGCGCTGTCCGTCAATCATGGATGTCTTGACTATGCCGGATGAAACTTTTAATTGGAAGGAAATCTAGCCTTTGAGTTGTCATAAGAGGAGGACGGGTATTCCAGCTCGTTCTCGACCTGCTCTGGAGCACCGAAGCCGCCAAATGTATCAATAACTTTTAAGGGTAGGAATGTTTAGTTAGAAAAGTCCCTCGGCCAGTGACAGTCACGTAGAGAGAAGTAGTGTTGGACCCAAACCCAACCCGTGGCGAGGCCTAATCACTCAGTGGCGGCAAATCAGAGGCAAATCACGTCGGTATTACGTCATACCATTCATCCTTTAACCAGCTAGTACATGTACCTAATATGCCCTGCAACACTGCCATCCGCGACTTCTATGGCCCCCAGACCAGTATCAGCATCAAGAGAAGCACAATGAGCAGCAATAGCAGCAGCAGCAGCAGCATCAAAAAACCGCCCACCATACAGATATCGCACCCTCGATGGACGACCATCGGCCACCAGCCTCGTCCGCGTCTGACTTGGCGGCAGATCCTCTGGAGCGCCTCCTGTCTCTACACTCTCTACGCCCTCTATTGTGTCCTGTACGGCTTACCGCTCCTTGCGTCTCCACTGCCGTCATACACCGGCCCTCATGGCGTCGGGGCTATTGATATCGAAGTGCCTTTACCGGGCGGGCCTCGACGGGTCGCTGAGGGGGTCCACAAGGCCACCGGCCAACCGGTCTTCGAAGTCGAAACACTTCTGGCGACGGTCTACTATCCGACTGACCGGCAGTTCCGGTCGCGCAAGCCGCGGTACCCGTGGATTCCGCGGCCCATCAGCCTCACGGCCCAGGGCTACGCCCGCCTGGCCGGGGTCGACAACTTCATCGTCCGATCCATCTTCACCGGCATCCTGTGGGCTGTGGGAGGCGCAGTGACCATCCCTGCTGAGGTCGACGCCCCGCTTCTTCTCCGCCATGATTCTTCCTCTTTCCCCGTCACTGTCTTCTCCCACGGCGATGTCAGCTCGCGCACCGATTATACCCAGTTCCTCGCCGAACTTGCCAGCCGGGGGCACGTCATCATCGCCATCGAACATCGCGACGGAAGCGGTCCTGGTTCCATGGTCAAGGCCTCCGCCAGCTCCTCGGGCCGCCAGGTCCTCCCTCTCCGACTCTCCGATCTGCAACATCCAGATCTAGATTTCGACCGGGATGCCTTCAAGCGCGCCCAGCTGGCCTTCCGTGACGCCGAGTTTCATGCCGCCGTCGACCTCCTCCAAGCCATCAATAACGGCACCCTGATCCTCAACACTCGGGACCCCATCACCACCCTCCCCTCGTGGACCGGCCGCCTTAATATGACCCATCTCACCCTGGCCGGCCACTCCTTTGGTGCCACCGGTGCCCTTCAAGCCCTCACCACTACGCTGTCCACCGCGCCCGCTGCAGGATTGATCCTTGATCCGGGGAAATCGAGCGGCCCCCTCAACCCCAACGCCACCGTGCCCATCCTCGTTGTGCACTCCAACTCTTGGTCCCGCACCGTCAGCCCCTTCTACAACCGCCCGCACTTTGATACCGTCCGTGACCTTGTTCGTGCGGTCCCCGCTCCGTCCTGGTTCCTCACTAGCATCGGGACGGCACATCCCAGTATCACCGATGCGCCGTTGCTCGAGCCGCTGCTTCTCAGCTGGACTACAGGCGCTACCCTGGATGTGCAGGAAGCTCTGCGGGAATACGTTCGTGTGGCCGATGACTTCTTCCATTATGTACGCGATGGCGGAGAACGCGGCATTCTGGGCGAGAAAGCAACCCACCATCAGTACGATGAGTGGGTGAGCGAGGAGCGGCGAAGGGAGTTCCCGCGGGGTTTGGCCAGACTTTGGCAGGTTCATGTGACGCCGGTGAATCAGACGAGGCCCATGGAGTCTCCTGTAGAGCTCTAAGTCGGTTGTCTCATTCAATGTGTATCGACATATGCCAGGCTTGGCGAAGGTTCGAGCAGCCAGTCATGTGATCTTGGCTCGCCACAACCGGCCTACTGTCATAGGAGTAGAACACAAGAACGACATCCCCAGCGAGTCAGTCAGACTTGGAATCGGTATACGGCCGGGCCAAAATGGTTCCTCTACGCCGGGATGGAGTTAGCGACGGCAAGAGCACGGGCGTAGGATTGTTGGCATTCTTGGGCTTGGCAGCTCTGGCGACATCCCCTTATGGGCCATCTCATTAAGCTTATCACCCATGATAAAGAAGATAGATTGGTAAATAAATAGTATTGTTTCACATAGGCGAACCTACGGACCTCGGAGATCAAATTCCCCTGGCATAACTCTCCAAATACGCCGACAGCGCGTCATCTACCACCAGGCGTGTCAGCCATATGCTCAAGGAACGACAGATCACGACCTACATTTATTGACATCGTGCCTGATATTCAGCTCCATATACTCCGGCCAGTGCTGCCAGTCAATATGTTAGACCATAATACTGATCAAAGCTGGGCAAGGGGAGCATCGTACCGCAGCATCCGCGCCCCGGACCAGCCAATCCTGGACAATGCGCGCATCGGCGAGGGTCTGCTCCCACGCCCCGGTCAGGATCCCTACGGCCGTCTCAAACCGCGTCAACGAGTCGTGGCCGAAATCCTCCAGCTCGGCGCGCGTGCGGCGGAGGTTCTCGAGCTCCACTTGCAGCTTTTCCTTCTCCTGCGTCTTGAGGTGGATCCGGTAGTTGGTTTCTCAACACGTACCTCGCGGTTAGTGATTGTATCCAACGAGTGAGGGGCGAGGGCTATTCCGTACTGGATATGCCAGCCGCGAGACCAGCGATAGCGGCAAAAGAAGCGAGGGCGGTGATTACGCCACCGAGCTGGATGTTTGAGATGCACCATTAGCGATCAGGCATCTTGGGGAGGAACGCTCACTACGTACCACAATCCACGGTGCGAGGGCGGGGAACATCTTCACAAAGGTCCCGGTGGCGGGAATGGACGCGCCAAAGACGATCTCGAAGGCGCGGAGGGAGCTCTCGAGCCGATACAGCCTCTTGTGCAGAGCGTCGAGCTCCTGCTCGACGAGACGGATCTGCTCGGTAATCTCGCCCTCCTTGTCCTTCGCCCAGGTGGAGAAGGAGCCAACGAACGCGGCAAAGTCGTCGGTCACGGAGCGAAAGCCATCGGTGATCTGCTGGGCATCATTTTGGAGCGATGTAGTTCGCTGGGATGAGTCAGTCGTCAATACTATAACCAGGACTGCGTTCTGCGTACCTCTATGTACGTCTCGAGAGTACTTCTACGCGTCTGGACGGCGATGCTCTCGTTTGCGCAAATCTTGAGAATACTCTCGTCGAACCCTTGACCCAGCCTTGTTAGATCGAGCCCTAAGACGACGCAGAACGGGACTCACGCCTAGACTGTACGCTGACCGTGGCAGCAAAGTCGCGGCTCCCAGCGAGCACATCTCGGTACGCATGATGGATTTTGATGATCTCGGGCTCGAATCCAGAGTGATGGATCCGATCGATTTGCGCAATGCGTAGATGCAAGCCGGCAAAGATGTTCTCAATGTCGCGGGTCGCCTGGGTGGCCTCGCCGCCGGCGCTTGCGAATCGAGTTTTGCCCTCCGGGGAGGACAGACATTGGCCGCATCCCACCGCGAAATCCGCCTTTTGCTGGTCGGTCTCCAGGGGCCAGTGGTCATCGGCGCCGTTGATCAGGATCTCGATCTCGGCGTCCGATAGCTTGTCCGTGGCGTCCAGGACTGTGTCGGGCGTGACATCGTCGCCGACGAGGTTCTCCAGCTTTGCAGCGACTTCCTCGTAGGAAGGAGGGGGGTCTCTCGCTGTGTATGTTGGGGGTGCAACATCCATCTTGATAACTGTGTTTCGATTGCTAGCCCATTGGGAAAGCAAACAGAGTCTTAACATGTACAGTACAGTGGAACCTGAAGATCGACTTCGCGCCCATATTTATAAGAGACATAGCCTGTAGCACCACGGAGAACGTCGGGATTGCACAGCTGAAAGGCCGATGGTGTATGCAGAGCTCATGCAACGAGCGTATTCGTCCTGCACCCTGAGGTCATCATCCAACGCGCTGATCAAACCCCGCTTTTCTCGCTGATAAGCAAAGAAAGGCTTCTCGCACAGAGTCAAATACCGGTTTACTTGTACTACACCACTCCACACCCGCCCCCTTCACATGCTCGCGCCGGGGAATCCGGTGCAGATAAATTGCTTCGAGTTGCAACACCTGCCTACCAATACCTCCCAAAGCCTTGTGATCCTGTCCATCTGAGTGGCAATCCACCTCATCCTTTGAACTTTACCTTGTCCTCCCAGCAATATGTCCGCGTCAGGCTCCAACGACAGAGTCTCAATCGACCACAATCTCTGCTCAGTTCTTCGTACGCTTCAACTGTGGCACATAATGGAGGATGGCCACTTGACCAAAACCTCCAATATCCAAGTATCGGGCAAGAACAGTCGCACGTACATCCGCTTCGCCCAAGAAGCCAGTCGCGCTGGAATGAGCAATGAGATCATCTTGACCGCGGTGATTGCCCACGTTATCATGTCCGGATGGCCTGGAACCGCTCTGCATGAGCAGCGAATCCGTCAGATCCGCGAAGTATTTGCCACGCTGAGAAACTCAATTCCACAAGTAGTACTTCGTAAATTGAGCAATCTGACAGGGATACAGGACCATAGGGCTATGTTGCGTCATAATACCCCGCTTGCTAACAACATCTGCGCAATTTACGAAGGTACGGAGCTTCTGGACCACATCCCCTCTTCATGAATCCGGCTAACGCTCACACTTGCATATCGCTGCATCAGAGGTCAAGGATGGTCTTGCTCGGTTTTCCACCGATGAATCTCTCTCCACGCACCAGAAAGTGTTACGGATTCAAAATTTTATCGGGGTAAATTCAGATCACCCCACTGGCTCCGGTGCGGAGAAAGTGTTCGTGCTGACTTCGGATTCTGGCAGCGGGTCCAATTCCCGACTTTCTACGTGACGATCACTATGCTTCGTCTGCTGGAGATCGCCTACAACCTGGCCAGTGCCTGGTCCAGATTCCCAGCTGTGCGCAGCGTCTCTGGTGCTGTGGCAACGGAGGCAGCGGCTAGCAACGACCATGGTTCCATTGATAGCTACAAGCAGGAAATCGATAAACTACGTGGCATAGCTGACTCTCTGCCCTTCAAAGTACGCATTGGCACCTTGCAATCACGCGAGTTTTTATGGCTGATAGAGCAACTGCAGGACGAGCTGCCTTTGGATCTTCTCGACATGCCAGATGCAACCCAACCGCAGGTCGGGTCTCGACGAGCCCCGGACCCAAGTATGCTGGTGGACTTTGATCGGCATACCTCCATCCTCATGCGTGTTTGGCAATGGGTCTTGGTGGACATCCGGCAGATTACAGTGTGGTTCGAGACTGCCGCCGACATGGTGGTAAGCAACACGTTTCAGCCCAGTATACGTATGCGCTAACCCGTACCTAGGCGTATCCCTTCTACATGCAACTCTGCCTTGATCGCGGGATGGAGATCTGTACGTTCCCCGGCTGGATACTGATTCATGTACACCCGGAGCGGGGAAAGCTGACATCTCTCATTTCAGACGCGGAGATGGCGCTCTACCTCCAACAATACAGGGATGCGATGGTCCATTGGCTGGACTTCCCTTGAGCTGAAGACCCCGGTGAATCCAATGATGCGTTTGTGGCCTTTCAGCTGAACTTGCGTTTCAGAAAGTAGGTCTGGGGGGAGCTACACACTTGGGTGGCGAATACTCTGTATTACCACGAGGATTAAGCGGGGTTTGGTGCGGATATTCAGTACGATTAGGCTAGTCTGCCCTGCGCGCTTCAGCCGTACTCTCTTGATGCATACATTAGCGTGAATGACAGGGGTGCGCTTACTTGTTTCTCTTACATGCATGTGCGGGGCGGGGCGCTTCCTTTGCTTAGCGTAGTGGCAAAAGCAATCAATCCGTCGTACCCTAGTTACTCCGTACTCTCCCTGTCAAGCATGCCTTTGCCACTGGAGATAGGTCTCGTCATTCAGCCAGCCCTGATGCTGACATGCGATTGCGCCGTACAGTCAGTATGCATGTTGTTCGTACGTACAGTATGCTGTCTCACATGTCGTCATCAGAGCTTGCGTATCCGGAAGCTGTTAGATATAAACATCCATGTTCCCAACAAGAAGCAGAAAACCTCCCCACCGGTGTCTAGCAGCCACACTCAAGATTGACGCCCATGATGTCCACCACAGCCCCCCCAGCCTACGAGCCCCACAGCTCCCCGCCCTCCTACGACTCCCTCGTCGACAAAGTCTGCCAGCTGGTCGGGTCGGACCCGACCCCGCAGAAGTTCATTGATGCCGCCGCCACGCTCTCCGACAGTGAGATCGAGATTCTCAAGGACGGCGGTGATTTCAGCGACCCAATCAAGAACGAACACGACAACAAAGTCTTCAGCACGGGCGCAGCAAAAGGGCTGGCATCGCCCGAGTGTGCGGAGCACCTGCGCCAAGCGTCCAACGGGGCAGTCGAGGCGTCGAACGAGATCGAGCGCCTCTTCGTGAGCCTGCACCTCAAGATCGCGCAGATTGACCGCATTCATCATTCGGGTTTTGAGCCGAAGCTGGTCGAGAACCAGCTGGTACGCGGTCAGTCGTTATGCCCTAACCAATTCTAACTAACGATGGGCAGGCATATCGAGTGGTTCTCGCCGACAGTCGGAAGCTTGCGACCGACATCGCAGTCCATGGCAATCGTACGTGCGCCTGCTTCTTCTCCCGCTGACTTCAAGGGGAAGTGTGGTATCTCACGCGAGCTAGGATTCGATGACATGATCATCCCCTTCTGCTTCGATGAAAGTATTTCCGTGGACAGCCGACGCACGGTGCTGAACCGGTTCATTGATGTATGTGATCCTGCTTCGCAGAGGGAAATAAAAGCGAAGAGACACGTTCGTCGACGTGGCCATGGTTGACGAATGTACAGCAAATGGATACAGCGCAAGCCGATGCCCGAGCCATGGAGCACAAATTCAGCGACCTCCAGACGCACTTCACCTCGTTCATCGCCGACTTCTCCGTCTGGGCCCGTGACCGGGAAGAGCAGCTGAACCAGGAGATTGCCCGGGTGCTCGAGGAGCTCGAAGAGCTCCGCGACAAGCTGGCGTCGCTGAATACCTCGATCCTCGCGCTTGGGGGTGGCGCGCTTCTGCTGCCGGTCCTCACCGCGATGGCCGCCGCCAGTGGCATCCTCGGGCCTTTCCTTGCGGTATAGAACAAATCTATCCAGATTGTCACAAAATGGAATGTCTTCTGACTGGCGAGATTGCATAGATTGGTGGGCTGATTGCTCTCGGTGTGAGTGTTGCGGCGATTGTCTCGATGGCGGCGCTTGCAGTCGCCAAAGCCGGTCAGTTTTCTTCCTCAAAAGGGAGTATGGGGTCTGAACTAAAATTGAGACGACTAGCCACCGAGTCGCAAATCCGCACCAAAGAGCGGCAGAAAGCCTCGCTTGAGAACCAGATCGAGCAGATCCGGCTGGCCCGGCAGGAGCTCATGGACGTGGGCGAGGACAAGCTCGAGGCCTTCCGCGTGAACCTCAATGTACTGCAGTCGGTCTGGACCAGTGTCGCGGCTGATACGCGGATTATCTCCGGGTATCTGGATGGCGCGCTGGACAATACGGTGAGTGTTCATGATATCTGACTGGGAAAGGAATATTGACCATGTCGCTTCTAGGATATTCCGGAGTGGATGCAGTGGGAACTGGATAATGCGAACTCGGTTTGTAAGTGCCTATCTTGCCGCGAAGAATTGTAAGGGTTGACCTAACGATGTGTTTAGACAAGCAGATGGCGGAGTACTTGACCAACTATGCGAAGGGGACTCCGAGCTAAGGGAATCGAGCTCTTATGTATCTTGCCTTTGCTCAACACCATCGCACTGTTACTCGCGCGCAGATAAATCAGAATGTCGGTGTATCCGTCGTACTTGGTGTACTCGGTGCATTCTACCCTCCAGACTGCTCGTCGAAGAAAGCTTGAGTTTAGGGCTGTTGCACACTAGCCCGTAGGTCCGCGCCTGAGGCTATATCCCACACTTCTGACCCCAAGCATCGTAGCTATTTACATATCGTCAGGGTCATCGCCGGTTTAATTTCCAGAAGGGTCGGGGTGTGTGTTGCGACCAACATCTTGTTCCGTAGCGGCGTTCTCAATATGTCAGGCTTTTTGTACTGTACTTAGGGCGCAGGTGTGATACATAACGATTAATAAATTCATCCAAAACTCTTCAGTATACTGCACTACTGGTCTCGTAGCTTGATAGTATCAAACTTCCATCACTATAAAACATATGTTCGTTCTCTGCAAGAGAAAACTGAGTATTTTATATTACAGCTTTGAAAGACTACTGCTACTGTTTGAGAATGTAAATTAAACAATAGTTGGTTAGTGGCAAAACATCTTCCACCGATTAAAACTCCCTTCGGGTGAGCAGGGGTGAGCAAGACATCGGGGATAATGCCATCAGACCCATCATCTTGTCCACACGGACTAAGCTCATGTAAGGCGGCGATTGACCGCGATTCGGAGTCCGAGGCAAGGCATCACCATGGACGGCCGCGCGCCAGCCCCGATAATGCTAGGTAGACGCCGGTCAAGACAGCGCGGAGACAGGAGCAACTGAGCAGGAAGTCGGTGACAATTGGAATCAGAGACGATGCACCTGCCCGTTTTACCACAGAACCTCCACGTCACTGCAGTCGTGGACGAAGACAAACATCCTCGCAGGGTAGCAGCGCTATAAGGGAGCACATCAAGCGACTGGTCGACCCCGACCATCCAACGCCAACAACTTGATCTAATTCCAGCTTAAACTGAGGCCAGGATGGCCAGGCTGCTCACCATGCCAATGCTGATAGTTCCGCTCGGACGGCCTCATGTAGCCTGAATTGGGAAGTGGTCACTCATCCACGTCCCTTACAGGCATCGCTTGTCCTGTCTCTTGCTGCAGCTCGGCATATGTCAGGGACAAAGAAGATATGAAATCACCATCGAAGCTAACTGTTCAGTCGCCTGCCACCTATTGTTTACTTCCCTCTTCCATGTAGAGTCTCTGTGTTGACCACACTCGTTTCAAAGAAGCTCACCGGTACACACAGCGAGCACCGGTCTTTGTGCTAAGGCCTATACAATGGACCTTGTTCTATCGACCTGTCCACATATCAGATGCCCAGAAGCACAATGGACCTGACAAAGCGTTAACGGAATGTAACCAAGCTCTCTGCTTCTATTCTTTCAAGCCAAAACTGCTCCCATTGCCCGTTCCCGCGCCGAAGAATATAAGAAGTGTGTCCTCACCTATTTAGCTTAGAAATTGACCAGATTTCTGTTCAGACTCCATGTTTGATGTTATCGTACCACCTAGTCCAAACCGTTATATATTCATTAAAGGACCTGGTCAAGGAAGTCAAAGAGTTGCGGATGGTGTCCAGAAAGACCAACATCAGCCGGTATACAACAGACTACTGGGACAACGAAATTATCCGGGGTCGGATTGAGCGATGCGTGAAGGGCAAGATCAACAACAAATTCCGGGATGCCCAGCCCAGTCTCCCGGCGCGGTTGAGACTGCTGGAATCTGGCTTGCTATTCTGCTGTCGGCATTTGGCGGCCTTTCGCCTGGTGAGAACTGGAAACAGGAGTACCAGTTCAGCGTCGAACACCACGAACGCACACGTACTAAAGGACAGAGGAATCTTTCGTGTGTGATAGTCGACATTTCTTGTTGGTCACAAAGCCAGTCCCCACAGCCGCCTCTAATCTAGATCTTCTGCGTGGACGAAAGGGAAGTCTTGTCGGGGTCAGATAATGACAAGGACGAGGACGAGGATGAGGAACATGTGTTTTGCAGAACTGAGGCCTGGGAGTTCGCGGATGAATACCTGGCGGGAGAGGCCAGGCAGGAGAACCTCGCATTCATTCTGGCCGGAGCTTATCTGATATCCATCGCTGCGTGGAAGATAAACGCGCAGAATGAGAGGGTGATCTTTCCCTTTGAGCAACGGAGTCAGAATAATTACTTTCATATCTGGCATGACCATCTGGTTGTAGAATGCTGAAGAAGCTGCGTAGAATGGCCAAGGGCACTCCCGGTGCGAAGCAACCTAACCTTGCTGCAGATGGCTGTGACCTTAATTGCCCTTGCTGACTGTAAACTGTTGAGAGTATTAAGTAGGTAAAATACACACTATCTGACCTCAACTCACTATTCATGGAGGTAAAGATTGTCACCCGTTCTCAACAGTCAAATCCTAGGGCTTGAATCAATATGAATTTTTGAAGCAGAAATACATTTACAAAAGTAGGAGGGAACAATAAAGTAAGGATAAATGATATGAGCTTGATCAATACATGATATGGGAAGATGTTTTGAGATGTTACAAACTGGTATATCACTACTTCAAGCTTTCTCAGTATGAGTTGGAGACCTTGCTAATGATGGCGGCAGGGCGGCGGTTGTGGACGTGCTTCTGCCTGAGCTTGTAGCAGCGCCCGCACCACCCAGTCACCCGCAGTATGCACAAACTATCAAATTGCTATAGAGCTCTATCTTCAGCCTCTTTCACAACAACAGGTGCTGTGGTCTAGTGGTATGACGTCACGTTGTGGCCGTGCCAGCCCCGGTTCGATTCCGGGCAGCGCCACTCTTTTTTGGCAGATCTTTGTTTTTGAATGGATCTTATGTCTATGTCTATGACACTTCTAACATAAATTCATCTACAATGACATCAATTGGCCAATACTTAGTGCCCCTTCACATCATGAGGCAGATTTAGGGTTTGCGTTGGTTTATGCCATGTTGGGTTGAGGAGGGAACGCAAGTCCATGGAGAGCATGTTCAAATAAGTGGCAGACAGTGGAGATATCTAAACCTACGAACACCCCGTCGGATCGCCTAGAAGGGGACTGACCCAACCTCAAGCATCCGTTGCACAGGCCACCCAGACCGTGGTAGTGGAGTAGATGGTCGAAACAATCTCATCCGCCGCGTCACTCGCCATCTCTGTTTTGGTAGGCTGGGCACCGGGATTAGTGGTTTGGACAGCTGTGATCGGGCATACGGTGGTGGATACCAAGATAGTCTCGGTGGTGAGGTAAGTTGTCCGGTAACTACTCGCACAGTCGACTGCACCCGCCGAGCAGCCAGTCACCGTGGCAGTGCGGGTGCTGAAGATACTCGAGGTAGTCTCAGTCGGGGCTGGACTCGCGGTAGCCTCGGCTGCCGTAACCGGACAAATGATTGTTGAGACGAGAACTGTCTCGGTGGTGGTATAAGTGGCCCGGTCAGTGGCGGCGCAACGCGAGGCATGCGAGGGGCATCCGGTCAGGGTAGCGGTGCGGGTAGTGAAGATGCTGGAGGTAGTCTCGGTGAACACCGGCACCACCGTTGCAGTAGCCGACACAGCGGTGACTGGGCAAATGGTCGTCGAGACGAGGATAGTCTCGGTGGTAACGAATGTTGTTTGAGCTGCAGCGGGACAACCAGGGAGTGTTGACGGGCAGCCAGTGACTGTGGCAGTGCGAGTACTGAAGACGCTGGAGGTTGTCTCGGTGGCTCCAGCCGTCTCTGTGGCCGTCACGGGACAGATTGTTGTAAAGTCTACGATGGTCTCGGTGGTGATATAGGTGGTACGAGCGGAGGCAGGGCATGCAGTCACCGTGGAAGGACATGCAGTTACCGTTGAGGTGCGCGTCGTTAGAACCGTAGAAGTAGTGAGGTCTGCAGAGAGGAGGCCGGTGGGAGAAGTCACCGTCGCTATGCTAGAGCCAGAAGAGACCGAGACTCCGGGCGCAGCTGTCGTGCGAGCACCGGCACCGGAGAGCAGAGATGAGCCCGACGGAGACGATGTATCGACGGAGTGGCTTGATGCTGCCGTCAGTTGACTTGCAGAAGGGATAACGGCATGGGAGCTGTAGATGGTCTGCGCAACAGGTACTGAAGCACTGGCGGACGACAGAGACAAAGGGTAGACAGGGTGGCTTGATGTCGCTGTGAATGCTCTTGAAGAGGGAATGGTAGCCTGGGAGCTGGAGAGGGTTTGCGCAACAGGCACTGGAGCACTCGCAGAAGCGACGGTCTGGAAAGACGAAGATGACCGGATAAGCGGGATGGACGAGGCCGACCTCGATGAGGGAGAACTTGCCACAACGGTAGAAGCCGAGTTGGCAATTGATACAACAGTAGAAGAGACCGGAATGGCATTTGTTGATGCAGCAGTTCCAGAAGAGGCAGAGATCGGGGCAATGGAGGAGCTGGACTGAGGGCTAAGCGAGACCACCGAAGCGCTCGGGAGAATTGCAGGGCTACTAGACGCAATGGACGGGGTCACTCTGGGGCTGCTCGCAACGATGGCCTCGGAAGAACTGGCGACGGAAGCCGAACTGGGGCTGGCCACTGCACTCGTTGTTACAACCACCCCCACAGATGAAGACAAAATGGCCGTCGGAGTACTAATAGGCGCAGGTGTCGAGGTCGAGGTGGAACAAACCGTGGTCTCCCCGGGCCCGAAATTATCGAACTCGTACTTGGCCCAAGTACCGAGACAGGCCCAAACGAGGTAGATATCCAGGGTAGACGCCGAGGGAGTGAAGCTCTGGGAGTATGTCGACCAGGCTGGACTGGAGCCATAAGCCGAAGGGTAGACGGTGGAGCGTCCGCCAATCGCATTGGCCGGAGCCCATGAGCCCTTCGAGAAATGCAGGAAGCAGTAGCTGTTGGCGGTGGAGGTGGTGTAGATCAGGCGATAGTTGACCGACAAAGTCAGGGCTTGGGTGGTATCAAGATCGGTCAAGGTCTGTTTGAGGTAGGTATAGGTTGTCGTGCCACCGATGGAACTGGATGCGGGGCAAAATGCCTTCAGTTAACATTGTACCTTACAGGTTGTCCGACGATAAGTATAAGTACTATAGGGGAGGGGAGTATGGATGGAGAGGAGTTAGGGCAACGGGGCGGGAGACCAACTAATAATACTCCCCCTCTGCAGCCTCATCGCCCGAAACCACGGCGCCCGCTGATGTTGCGCCAGTCGCTTGCAAGGCAGTCCAGTCGGTCAAGTCCCCCGTCTCAAAGGACGGGTTGTGGAATGTTCCCACCGTGTCTTCGACCTCACAAGTTACGGTCGCATATGCCTGGCTTGCAAAGGTGCTGGCGAGCAGCAGACTGCCAAAGTCGGCTTGGCTCCAACGCATTGTGTATGTGTGTATGATCAACGAATGAAGATGAAATGAGAGTGGGTGCCGCGAGGGCAATTGAAAGAATGGCAAGGCTCTGTCTGTTACGTACCCGGCAGAAGCTGGGACAGGAAGAGTTGATATTTATGACTTTCTCTGGCCCCCGACCCACCAGGAATTCCATCGCGATTGGGGCATTTTCAAGAAATAGCCGGATCAAGATACGAACTAAGCAGTACGCTCCTGCTGGCAGGAGGCAAAATCGAGTCATTGCAAGCGATTAGACAGTTAGATCGTACGGAGTACAAATAGTTCGGAGCGTGGTGGAGATTGGGTTCCGGTAGTTTGGGGATCTAGACTAGGTACCTACCTAAGTACAGTACATACACGAACGAGATCTGCCCCTGAAGACGCCGTCCAGTAATTATAGCCGAGCAAATCGGGGCCAATCCAGGCCTTTATCTTCCTTCCTTTGGCATACGGTGCATTAAGCTGAGATTATATAACAGCCACGTGATTCATCAGTTATGCAAGACTGGTCCCTCATGGCATACAGTGACTTAAGGGTCCGTGCACCGGAGTCCAATGTTCTGTTCGATTTTGGTCTTTGGTTCGAACCCTACTGATTATCGCTATTCGCTAGGGTACAAGCTGCATATAAATATATAGTTTTGATTGAATTTAATTTTTTGAATCCGATTTACCTGGTACTAGGAAAGAACAAGGCCTTTAAGAAACTAAGACGATAGGCTTACCACTGAATTAGGCTCGTCATTGTCATCCCAGTCCATGTCCCAGATCTCGAGGTCAATTGCAGAGTTATCATTATCATCGGGACGAAACTCATCCTCTTCATCTTCCTCTCTGGCATCGATCTCATAGACATCATCACGGTAAGGATCTTCCCCCTCACCTTCTTCTACGACCTCGGCCTCGGGGTCATCATCAAGGTGAGATGCTTCCATCTCTCCTTCCTCTACGACATCACTCCCATAATCGCCCTCGGTGACAACAATACCATCATCATCGTAATCGTGATCAGCCGAAGGAAGACTGTGGAGCCAGTCATACAACACTTTCTCATCGTGCACGCGGTGGAAGGCGACTCTCCCGTTGATGTCGATCCTGTAGAGGCCATTCACAAAATGGTCGGGATCATTTTCATCCTCTGGGATCATTACTTCCCGGTAGATCTGATGATACTTACCGCATCGAATCATTCCGTAGAAGGTCGATGCTTGAGGATGGTTGATGCGCAGCCTGTCGAAGGTCCGCTCCAGGTGATGCTCCAGGATCCTCCAATATTGCCCGAAGGTTTGCTCCTCCCGACAGATGAGCCAATAGATCTTCCTGCCATTGTCGAGTGTTGAGCTTCCTTCTCGGTATTTGACCATTTTGGATCGGTCTACAATAGTTGAGTGTCTACTTTGAGGCATTTGAGCCTGATGTGTTGATGGATGAAGATTCATATCACTGCTACAGGCTCCGTACTTATAGACGGTCGGCACCCAGACAACACAACATGTATAGTCAAAAAGCTCTGGTTGGAATGCACTCACAAAGAAATGTCTTGACATGCTTGATTATTGATCTCAAAGAGCGACAACGCCTGAACCGGTGGCATGAATGTTTTCGCTTCTTTGTTCTGATTCATGGTGGTTGGGGATCCCCGGGATCACAGAAATTGAAGACTGCCAACAGCATCGACGACGATGGCAGTTAAACAATAACCCTCTGTCGTCCCTCCATCGGGCTATTGCTCGCCTACACCCGAGTACAGACTTGGCATGCTTTTCAACCCCTCACTCAGATAACGCCATCGCCCCAGGGATTGCGTGACAGAGTCTTCTGTCAAGCAGTAGCCATGGGAGGTGTCATTTCTTCCACCATCAGCACGATAAAATACGCTCGAAGCTCGAGTGTTATTAGAGTCGAATTCCCTGACCATGTCACCAAAGACCGACCAGCTTGCGTGACCGGCCGTTAATGACCGACCAAGGGTTACACACGAGGTGCAATAAGCATTTGAGACTAAAAGGCCGCAGAGTCGTTAGCATCGCGGGGGTACTGGCAGAGCACGCCTTATCCCCTCCTTTCAACACAATCTGATAGCTATATCTTGACCTGCAGCTAGACAGCCTGCGGACAAGTTCCGCTCAAGAAAGATATTGCAGATCGTCATGTTGCATATCTTTTCGTCAATGGCGACATGGTCTCTGCAGTGTGCACGTTCTTTTTAAGCCCCCAGCCGGGACTGTGCCGCTCCTGCAACAGCCAGCACCATTACAATGACCTCTCCCAAGCAGCGACGATGGTACCAGATGCGGTGGTTTTCGGACAATGACACCTCCGGGGACAGAAAGCTGATTCTCAAGCTGGATGCTCTGATTGTCCCGTATGCCTTTCTGTCCTACTGGACGAAATACATCGATCAAGCCAACCTGAGTCAGTTCGCCTCATTACCCCCGCAATCAGGACTAACAGTTTCGATTCCTACTTTCAGACAATGCCTATGTATCGGGAATGCAAGAAGAGATTGGCCTCGGTGGAGATGACTTGGTGAACCTCCAGACGATGTATACGGTCGGCGCGGTGGTCGGCCAGCTCCCATTTGCGTATCTCTTCACGCGAGTGCCCATCTCATGGCTGATCCCCATCATGGACATCGCCTGGGGCATCTTCACTCTTCTCCAATACCGGGCCACCTCGTACAGCGAGATGATGGCCTACCGGTTTCTGGTGGGATGGTTCGAGGTGGGTTTCTCCTTGTAAACTGCGACTCGCATCTGACCTTCGGCGGCAAACAGGCGGCATTCTTCCCCGGGATGCATTATATATTTGGGGCCTGGTATCGCGGAGACGAGATCGCCCGCCGTGGGGGTTGCTTCTATGTGGGCCTGACGCTGGGCACCCTCACAGCCAGCCTCATCCAGGCCGGGGCTTCCTCGCGCCTGGATGGGGTGTCTGGCCTTGCCGGCTGGCGATGGATGTTCATTATCTGCGCGATCATCACCATTCCTATCGGCATCTTGGGATTTTTCGTCCTACCCGGTACCCCGGACAAGCCCAACCGACTGATTCTTCGGGAAGAAGACGTCCAACGTGGGCGTGAGCGACTCGAGCGCACCGGTCATCGGTTCACCTCGTCCGGCTTCTCCACGCTGCAAACCTGTCGGTCCCTCCTTAAGAACCAGAAATTCTACATCTTCCTCGTCCTGGATATCCTGTTCTGGAATGCTGGCCTCCACGCGTCCGCAGGGGGGTATCTCCTCTGGCTAAAATCGCTCCAACGCTTCAGCACGGCCACCCTGAACAACCTCTCCGCTATTGCCCCCGCCCTAGGCATTTTCTATACTCTCTTTGTGTGCTTCCTATCGGACCTCTGTCTGGGTCCGGCGTGGGCCATTGTCCTAGCCCACACCTGGAACAGCCTCGGGCTGATCATTCTCACGATCTGGGAGGTGCCCGAATCGGCCAAGTGGTTTGCGTTCTCGACCATCTATGCGTGTGTGGCCATGTCGAGCGTGCTGTACGGGTGGGTCAACACCGAGCTCCGGTATTCCCCGCAAGAACGAGCCGTGGTCCTGGTGGTCATCAATGCGGTCTCTCAATCTACGACGGCCTGGACGCCATTGCTGGTGTTTCCAACCGTGGAGGGGCCTCGCTTTACCAAGGGTTATGCATTCACGTTGGCGTCTGCGCTGGCGTTGATTGTGGGGACCATTGGGGTCTGGGTTGTTTTTCGGGAGAAGGCGATAGACAATACTGGTGGTGCCTTGGAGAGGGGCGAGGAAGGGGGGGGGGAGGAGGAGGAGGTAGTTGTGGTGCAGGGGAAGAGGGCTGGCAAGACTGAGGACTCTGAGCAATAGCGGATCCCATTTGTATGTACTTTGACTGTACTGTACCTACTTTGTGACAAGAAGCAGACAATGCAGTGAAAAGAAAAAGAGAAGAAAGGATAGGATAGGGATAGGATAGGGATGGGGCAAGCCGGGATCGAACCGGCCACCTACTGATCTCCGTCTGACGCAACGAGCCCTAACTTACCTCCACTTCCAGGCTTGCTACTGGTGCTACTGGATGACCCGCTGAAGCCGATATGGACCACATAAAAAAACCTTTTCTCCAAAAAAGAAATGTTGGGACGAGCCGGGCTTGAACCGGCCACCTTCAGATTTACGGCCGAAGTTAGTGCTTCAGTCTGACGCGCTCCCAGATGCGCCATCGTCCCATTTCATGCTACTCTGAGTATGAAATTTGTTCTATGAGTGGACAACAGCATTCTCCAAGTCCCACGTGCCGATTGATCCGGTCTTACAGTGCCGCAGAAGACCAGTGATGTCTGCCGTGGCTGTACGGGGAGTACCAAGCCCTTACTTGTCCAAGTATACCTATTCAAAGAACTTCAAGGATGGAGCTCTGTTGTTCCATTACAAGGGATTACTGTGATAACAAGCTGTTGATCTTCGTGTTTCCCCTCGAGAATTTCTTGTGTTGCTCTGCCTATCCCCCGTTGCCCTCAGTCACAAAGGCAGGTATTCATGCACCCTCTGCCATGTATTCTGCACCGGATCTCGCTGATTCCGCATAAACCGCATCCCCGTCACTTCGTTACTGGAATCCGGATTTATGACCCCCTCTTGCATGGTTCGTGGTGATGAGCTGTCATCCTGTCGCACAACATTGATTGGTCCAATCCGCGCTTCTTCTGGGATGTCCGCCAGCGCCAGCTGAGCATCATTTTCCGAAGTAGCCACGAGCTTACCCTGTTCCAGCTGCAACCTATTGCCATGCATGCGACCCTCGGGATCCTCCTCCCAGGCCAGTTCTTGGGCAGATCGAGTCCCTCGTGCCGGTCTCAATGCCATCGCATTTCCTTCTTCTAGCATAATAATGTTTTCGGCAAAGCTGACAGCCGCCGTAGAACGGTAGAACCCCATCACCGGTGGCGCTCGACGAAGTAACTCGACTGCGGCGCGTCGAATGCGCGGCTCACGGCATCGGAGGCTCGTGAACCAAAGGGGCAGTCCAACACCAAGATCAAATGTGAATGGTGGCTGTGTGCCGTCAGATCGCCGGGACGCGTCGAGAGCAAGACCACATTGGTCGATGATGATCTGGAAGTCCTCCAGGCAGTGGTCCGCCATGGTTTGTAGGGAGGATACGCAAATGGTCGCTAGAATGATAGTGGTCTTGTGGTAGGCGATGAGCAGCGCGCTGTTGACCACCTGATGCTGGGAGAGTGGCCCTTTGTCATGGAGCGAATCCAGAAGCCTCTTGAAAGCGGCGTCCCATTCTTGCAGGCGCTCGAAAAATATCGCTTGCGTGTGAAGCAACCTTTCGCTGACATGAAAGCAATCCACCTGCGATAACTCGGCCAGGCACTGACGCTCGAAGAGCATGGTCTCTGCGCCTAAATTGGTGAGAGCTTCGCGAGCGCATCTCAGGGATGCGAATGCAGCCGACCATACTGGGGTACGAGCCCTCAACAGACAGCCCATCCGACTGGCCGAATCACTAAAAGCGATCACCCCGAGTCGGATGAATATTGGGACAAGCACATCCTCCAGTAAGACTGCCTTGGAGGGTGGAATCATGCCAGACGAGACTTGGGCGCGCAGAGCCTGAATGAGCTGTAACCCTTGCGCAAACAGCTGTAAGGCTTCTTTTTCGCGGCCTTGCAGGGTCTCAATGCAAATGAAGAGCACGCACGTAATCAGTCCGACGAAGATATCGATTTGGCCGCGCTCAATGCGCTGGCGAATAGCCGAGACGGAGCGCGAGTACCAGGCCAAGGCATCCCCTTGCGGTTGGTCAACGGGCTGTACTGAAACCAGACTTGTCGGTCGCTCGTGCGTCTCAAACAGGGCACTGATCGAGATGATGGCATCCCACACGGCCGGCTCTCCCTGACACAGCTGAGGCACAAAAGTCCCCCAGAATTCGACATCTAGATCACCCCCGACAAACAGAGCCACGCGCTCGAAGTAGTAGGCAAAAGCCCGACGTTCTCTCCAGACGGTGTTGGGGGCAAACGCCAGGGGATGGTCGAGGGCTGTGGTGGAAGGGGGCGAGGCGGACGAGAAAGTGCCGGCCACAGCCTTGACGTACTCGCACTTGCGACCCGTGCTGCTGCAGCGGACACAGTTGGGCTTCTCTTGTCCACATTTGACTCGACGGATTCTATTACATGCTTAACTTCCAGTTCGTGGCCGGCATTGGGCGGAAGGTAGACCCCACTTGCAAGTTTTGCACCCCAGTCGGGACCTCAGGGGCAGGCCGCTTCCTGCAGCAGCATCCCCACTGCAACGGGAAGCGGATTTCGGGGACATGTTCACAGAGACACCGCTGAAGCATAAGGAGGACCTGATGAGCAGGAGACCCCCAGAAGATGGTGTTGACAACGAGGTAATGAAGTAATCTTCATGCAGATCAGGGGCTGCTGGCAATGGATGCGTCAGCAACATCACATGAGGGTGCTTGGCAACTATGCCCCATCTAGGCAGAGCGGACTATATCACCGAAAATTATACGAGAGATGGGCGAAGATAGACAATTTGCAGATATAGACTCCATACAGTAGTTCCATACATCCCATACATCCCATACAAGAACGACCACCAATCACTCGCACACAACCTCACTACTCAAGAACGTCGCATCCACTTCAAAGCACTGGGTGGTGCTGTTGACTTCATACTCTCCATACAAGGACTCTTCGGTACATCCCGTGGCGGTGTAAACTTTCAAGACGGGCGAGGTGGTGCTGTCATCACAGCTCCCGGAGTAGACATGCGCCGAGAAAGACTTCACTGGCAGACCCTGGGCAGGTCCACAACCACCCGAGATCACGTTGGCGGACTCAATGCTCGGGGCCACGCAGTCGGCAAGGTAGTAGCCGCTGAACGCAACGTCGATGGTGGCAGCAGCAGTCGCCACAAGGGCGGGAACGAGGGCGAGGACCTGACATGATCAGCAGAAGACCTTCGAACCACTCTAGGATACCCACCTTAAACTGCATATTGGCTAGGACGCTGTGAATGATTGGCTCAAATGAGGGAATTGAATCTTGGGCGAGAAGAAAGCCGGTGCTAGACTGTGAAAACCAGACAGGGGTTGGGATCGAATTTATAGACGCCATCGAGTACAGCCGCGCAACTACGCAAGCCCATGACATGTTGCCTTGGCCGTTGGCAATACTGTACAACTTGTCGAGACTCTAGAGTAGCCCCGACTGCCAAGACCGCTCCTTAAGCGAGATCTAATCAGATCCATATTCCTAACATGGCAATCTTGCCCGGAGCCCGAATCCCAGTCCTTCCTCTCGATATCCGATCATTTGCCAAGCATCCCTGCTCGTATCGCTTACGAGTCACCGGGGAGATTCAGCGGGCAGGCGAAGGTGTTCGACACAGGCGCTAATCTGCAAATTGAACCGGCTTTTCTAATTGCAGATAAGCTCATACTACTCGTCATGTATTCTTGGCAGAATAAATGCACCCTCGTATTCAGCTGCTCCAGATGCTCCACAGCTTCACCCGGCCGGAAGTATCCTTATCCGTCGTGTGGCTACACCATTCATATCAACGGTCAGCACCATCTAAGGATGCAAAGTCACGACTTTCGTCTGGACAAACTCCTCTAGCCCCCACCGAGCGCCGAAGCGACCCCAGCCGCTATCCCCGTACCCCCCATGCGGTAGAGTTGGCTCATCATGCACGGTCATAGAGTTGATGTGCACCGCCCCGGCCTTGATAGACCCCGCGAGTTCCAGAGCACGATAGTGGTTTCGCGAGATGATTGAACTAGACAAGCCGTACTTGGCTTGCTGGATGACGGAGACAATCTGTTCCTCGGTCTCAAATGAAACGATCCCGACGACCGGACCAAAGGACTCGATCTCGTACAGCTTCATCTCCGGAGTCAACCCCGTTACCACGGTCGGAGGAAAGCTCTGCGGTGTCTTGCCAATGGCCTTGGGGGCAGTGTGGATTCCAGCGCCCTTGTCCTGTGCGTCCGAGACCAGCATCTCCAATTTGGCTTTCGCCGCCGGAGAAATGACCATGGGCGCAGTCTCGATCTCACGCAAGATGGCCAGCATTCGGGCCTCGAGAGCCGGGACCACCGCGGTCGTGGCCAAGACCATATCCGTGGACATGCAGATTTGACCGTTCTGGGTTGGGGTTAATGATTGAGGCGATGCCTCGCAGGCAAGCAGAGTGACTTACATTGAGAAAGGCACCTTTTGTAATCTCCCTAGCCGCGAGATCCAGGTCCGCATCGTCGAGCACCACCGTGAAGTTCTTGCCTCCGAGCTCCAACAACACCGGCTTAAGTGCCATGGCGGCCTGGGATGCGATGATCCGACCAACCTGCGTCGAGCCCGTGAAGTTGCATTTCTTGATGGCCGGGTGAGTGATGAGAGCGTCAAAGATCTCCGGTGCGTCTTCCGGTCGATGGAGCAGGAAATTCAGAACCCCGGGGGGGAAGCCGGCCTCGCGGAAGAGGGAGGCGAGCAGGTAGTGAGTCTGCGGGCTCAGCTCGGAGCCCTAATCTCCTCCGTTAGCCACCGCACTTCACATTCCGTCCACGTTCCACCTTTCATCTGTTCAAAGAACCCCTACCTTCAAGATGGCGACGTTGCCTGCGGCAATGGGGGCCACTACCGACCGAAGGCCTAGGATGATCGGCGCATTCCAGGGGGCGATTCCGAGAACCACTCCCAGCGGTTCTTTCAGGACCATGCCATAGCCTTGCTGGATGTACGGAATCGACCCGGTTGCCACACTGGTGGTGAGCGCCGCGTACTCTTCAATCAGGCCAATGCTGTCGTTGGTGATAATGTCCGCCCACAGTGGTCCGCAGTGGATTTCCTGGCAACACACGCTCTTGATCTCATCGGCCCTGTCTCTCAGAATCTGGGCCAGTCGGAATAAGAGGTTTCGACGCTCGATTGGGGTAGTTTTTGACCATGTTGGAAAGGCCTTCGCACTGGATTGTACAGCTTGAAGGGCCAGGTCTCTGGTAGCACCCTGGTAGAGAACGGGACCACCTGGGTATTGGTTTGCGACTGTGCCCTGTCTCTCCTTGGGAGAGGATAGGATGTCTTGACCATCGATGATCAGTGGGATCGTGGATTGTGAGTCCATGGTGACTATGTTCGACTTCATCAAGTTTGATTCAGTAGAACACGGTCTTTATACGAACAGGAAACACGTCCCCTCTCCCCGGGGGGGGGATTCCCAGCTGAAAAGCTGGGGAACGCGGGGGACTATGCGGATATACGGAGATACGGATCCAGAATCTTCAGATCTGGTGGAGCCGAAACTGAGGTGAATTGCCGATTCAGCATTCCGAACCATGACCCAAGTCCTCGAGTACAGGATTTAGTATGTGAGCGTCGGTAACTGTGAACTTGGTCCAACTCCGAGAGCCCCATGGCTTTAGTTAACTTGGGGACTCGGGGAGTGAACGGAAGTACAGAACCCCAAATTCAAGCTGAGGTTACTGTGCACTTTGCAATTTGTGGGGCTCATGAGCATACTATAGCTGTAGTAAGCCAGTCAGTGATTCTATATTCTCGACTTGACCGGTGCAGAATTATACATATGATACTTAGTTTGTCAGGCAAGCCAACAAGATAGTCAATTTTTTCTAGTGGCGAAACATTATGGTTGGTCCTTCCGGCAAGATGTATAGTAATCACGGTTGTGGACATAACCCGTACTGTTCATACGGTTCACTTGAAGTGCCAATAACTTAACTTGCGGACACAACATGTTGACTCTAGCATTCGAATGTTACCCCCGGCTATACTACTATCTGTTGGATTGCACGCAAGCAAGGGTGATATGTCGAAAGCCAGTGTGGTCTAGACTGGTTTTTGCGGCGAACCCGAGGTGGATCGATCCATGACCCATGATCCATCGATCAGCTCCCCCCTATCTCTCTTAGTCTCGATGCATCTGGGGTAAAACCAAGCGACGCTGCGATGAATAAAACTCCCTCGAGCCCCTGGGTTCAGAGGAAAACTCTTTTGGGAGTACCTGAGTCGCAGGCATTGTCATTCCTTCTACTTCATGCCACCATGACCCTATCACGCTCATTCGGTGTGCTGCTGCTTCTGCTTTTTTGTTCTGCTGGGATGGCAGCCAGCGACTTCACCGCTTCGGATGACTCAGACTTGATGGTCTTTCGGACTGTGCGTTTCTCCAGTCTCCCCTCTTCCGGATGACTCAGGGCTGACTAATGGGAGGAACAGTTACCACAGCATCGCATCCCCAAATGGACCATCACGCATTATCATCGCAATGCCACCGCTCCAGGCTACTGGTTTGTCGCCCCCTACTGGGTGACCGTCGGAGAACCCTACACCACACGATGGATGCCCTATCAGGTGGGTCCCTACATCTATGATCAGGACGGGGATCTGGTGTGGACGGGGGCTGCATACACCGACAATCAAAACGCCTTCGATCTGCGCGTCGTGACCAATCTCCCCGGCAACTTGAAGCCTCAGCTGTCACTGATGGTGCAGACCGGGCTGGGGGTGGATCTGGAATTTGCCAATGGTACCGTGCTCGACCACCAGTATCGCCAAGTGGGCAGTACCCCCGTCTTCGACAAGCATGAGTTCTACGTCTACGCCCCTCACAAAGCGCTGGCCATCCATCAGTGGCCCAAGGTCGTGGACCTGGCCGACATCGGCCTTCCCGGGGTCTCCCGCGAGATCAAATTCCAGGGCTTTCGCGACGTCGACTACACCACCGGCCACGTCTTCTTCGAATGGAACTCCGAGGGCCACATCCCGCTCCACGAGACCTTTGTCGACATCACCGTCGGCACCCCTCCCCGCGGCGCCGACTACATTCACTGCAACGCCATCGAAAAGACCAAAGACGGCGACTACCTGATGTCGTGTCGCCACTCGAGCACCATCTACTTGATATCCGGGCAGGACGGGGCCATCCGGTGGCGATTGGGCGGCAAGGGGAACAATTTTCAGAAGGACTTCGACTTCTCATGGCAGCATGATGCGCGTATCATCCTCCAGACCCCGGAGCGCATGGTCATGTCCTTCCTGGACAACGCGGCGGACGAGCTGAGCGAGAACAAGCCCGTCTCCTCCGCCATGATCGTGGAATTGGACCTGGTCAACTTCGAGGCGAGGCTGCTGAACCAGTACCTGCGACCGGATGGCGACCTGACGCGACGTCGCGGCAGCACGCAACTCCTCCCCAACAACAACGTGTTTGTGTCCTGGAGTGACTATGGGTACATCAGCGAGTTCGATCACGGCGGCCGCCTCCTGACCGAAGCCCGCTTCGCCAGCGACCGGTTCGGCAACTACCGCGCCTACAAATACCCCTGGTCGGCGTCGCCCGCCGAGCCCCCGGTGATGGTCGCGTCCGTGGCCGGCATCAACGGCTCCGAGTTATTGACCGAATGCCACGTGAGTTGGAACGGAGCGACCGAGGTGAAGTTCTGGCGGTTCTGGGCGCAGGCGGCCGCCGACGGGGACAAGACTCTCATCGGCACCGTGGCCAAGACAGGCTTCGAGACCAGCTTCATCGCCCGCGGATACATGGATTGGGTGTCCGCTGAGGCTCTTGACGCCGACCAAAACAGCCTGGGGTTCTCGGACATGGTGCGCAGCAGTCCGCCCACCTACTGGGCCCCCGGGGCAAACCGGCCTCAGCCCGATGACCCCCAAGTGCTCCTCTTTCCTCCCCCGTCCGAGAAGCAGAGCTGGTCGCCCTCCTTCGTCGTGGTGGTGTTTGCCGCCGGGCTGGCGCTCAGTACCTTGATCTGGCTGCTGCTTGCCCTGGTCCCGGTGCTGCGACATCGCGTGGTGGCTGGGTACAAGAAAGTGGATTCGGTAGACTAATATTTATTATGTGAGATGATTTAAGATCCTTCTAACAGAACGTATTATTATACACGCGAGGACGCAATCGATCCCCGCAAAGAAACCCCCGTTATCCCCAAGCATGCTCAAGGAGAGACGAGAGTCAGGAAGTCCTGAGTCAAGTCGGTGAAGAAGCTGGCCCCGGCCACGGTCTCGGGGTGACCGGCTTGCGTGACGTTGCAGTAGTCGATGAAGTTGCCGGCCTCCGCGTTCTTCTTCTTGATGTAGGTGACGTAGTCCGACAGGAGACAGCTGCTGCCCGGTCCGCTCTTGCACATCGGCAGAGGGTAGACGGCATCATTGAGCAAGATGCGCAGATAGGTGTCCTCGGTAGTCTTCTTCTTGGTGGTCGTCTCGCAGTTGAGCACCTCGAACCCGACGGTGCCCCGCATGGTGATGAAGTGGGCCACATTGTACAGGTGGTTAGAGGGGATGCGGTCATCGGGCAAGGGGGTCTGTTCCTGGAAGAGGTCCATGCCGGCGGTCAACTCGGCGATTTGGTTGTCATTCAAGAAGGCCATAATGAGCTTGGGCACGGTGAAGGGACTGCCATCCACGTCGGTGCCGTTCTGGCCGGGGCCCTGCGCCAGCAGATCCAAGAAGCTCTCAAGGAAGGGCAAGAAGAGCAGCCTGGTGGGATCCGACGAGCCCGGTCCCACCCCGTACCAGTAGCTCAGATCTTGCGAGTAGGCATATTTGGTCAACTCGTCCTGGGTGAAGACGTTGCACCAGTCGCTCAGCCGGCCCGTGATCTGGCTCTCGTAGGCGCACAGGTAGGGGAAGAAGGTCAGGTCAGTTTCCGTGAAGGTCAGATTGCCGCTGACCAGGGCGTTGATGCGCTTGATGGCCGCGGGCATCCACGTCGCATCCCAGTTGGTCACATTGTTATACGCATTGTTGACATACAAGGGACACGCATCCGAGGGTCCCAGCGAGTTGCCGATTGCATTGACGGAGCCCGTCGAGTTGACGCTGACGACCTTGCCATAGGTGTCGGCGAACTCGTACATGTATCCCTGCAGGAAGGCCTGCGCGGTCTGGACCACGCGCGAGGTGCTGATGGGGTTCGCGTACTGGTTGGCCCACACATAGAAGGGGTGACCATCTTCGTAGAAATCGGGGTCTACTGCGCGTTAGCCTGGATGTCTCGTTCTGTTCCAGGTTCCAGGGCTAGGGCTAGGGCTAGGGAACTCACAGCGAGCGCGCAAAGTGTAACCGAGATCAACAGCCTGGGTCGGTCAGTCCTACAATGCTCCTTGCTCCTTCGGTTCGAGGTGATTCTACCAACCTCCTTGCGACCCGTCATCGACTCTTGGGACATTTGCAGGGTGGTGTTGGTCAGGACGGTCTTCCAGTCGGCGATGAACGAGAGCTCATCGCGCGCCTTGAAGCCCTTGCCGTTGACGGCCGCTTGGATCTGCCGATGGTGAGTGATCAGGTGTGCAATGAGACGGGGGCAGTCTCCGGTGGCGATGAACCGACCTTCTCCTCGAGGGCGACCCACGAGCCGTAGGAACCGCTGTCGGGGAATCTGATTGCCATTAGCCACACCCCTTCTGCTGCTTCTAAGGGCCAGACCCTATCTCACCTGCTTCCGTGTCTCACCACATAGGCAGCCTGCTGAACGGTGCACTGAGAGGGAACCTCGTTGGAGATGCCATTGACATTAGGGCCTGGTTTCTGCATCAGTTCGGAGGATTACTGGACGGGCGTGGATCGAACCCACCAGTAAAGTAGGGCGTATTTCCACCGGAATAGATCAAGGGGTTGGAGGAGTGGGCAGTCGCAGGAAACAGGATATCGTTGACGGGGGCCAGAACCGGGCCAGCACTGGCAACTCCCAGTAGAGCAGCGACAGCAGCGAACGTAGCCATGATTGAAGAGAAAGGAATATTGGCGATGTGTACAGTGCTCGATCAACTGTCTGCAGCACCCAGTTCCGGACTGCACCGGCCAATATATACTAAGGTTGGTAGTAGCATGATTGTTCCCGGAACCCCCTTTCTATGCATGTATTACTGCATGTCGCTGCATGCCACCACATGCCACCGCATCATCGGCAACGGTCAACCGACAAGCGAGATTTGGGTTGAAGTCGAGATCCTTTGGGCTTTACCTATGAAAGGGCGACGGGAGACCATGTGCTGCCGTGTGCTGCCGGTTAGATGAGGGTTAATTTGCTTAGCGTCGTGCGCAGTGGATGGCCAGCCAGAATCACCGCGCCCTCGGACCACGTGCCCTATCGCTGTCTCCACTTGATTAATTTATTTCCATGAACCAAGCTTGGCTTTAGCACCTTTAGTACCTGCATTGTTCCTGTCTGTCGTCTTGGCCGACACGTGCGGAAGAGTGTTTCTGGATTTGCTCATGTGCTCATGTGCTTGCACTTGTGCTCATACGACTGCACTAGAGTACTAACTAAATTCTATTTACAACATCAAAGCAGCGACAAGACTCCCCACCACGCAAATCAGGCCAGAGGGGAGAGAGACGGATGCGGCAGCCCCAGTATAGAGCGCGCCCCCCGCGGTGGTAGTGGCAGATCCAGCATAAGTACCAGCCCGAGACGAGGCTGCTGCAGACGCTGCGACCGCAGGGGATGCTCGGAATGAAGGGATCAAGGAGCCCGACAGGCTTGGGGACTGTGGGATTGAAGAAGTTTGCGCACCACTGCCCCCAACCTGGGCATGGGAACCTAGTTTGGTGGTGGACTGTGTCGTGCCGATGGCTTCCACACCTTCCGGCTGGGAGACTTCCGTAGCGATAGCACCAGACGCAGCAGTAGCCGGTGCGATGGACGCGACATTCAGATAGACCGTGGTCCCGACTGGAATCAGGGTGGTGTACACAGAGACCGTCTCTTGGGCAGCAGTCTGGTCGGTTGATCCCATAGGAACAGCCGTTACTGTGTAGACAGTAGTATCGTAACCGGTGGAGGTGGAATAGATCTGCTCACCAGCAGGCGCTGCGGTCGTATGGGGCTCGGTGGCCACCATAGTATAGGTGGTCACATGGACAGGCACCGTCTCAGTGGTCACAAAGGTCGACTTCGCCGACGCAGGACAGTTCTTATATCCTGAAGGACAAGCAGTCACCGTACGAATCAATGTGCTATACATTGTGGAGGTCACATACTCTGTGACACGAGACAGAGAACCAGCAGTAGATGTGGCTGAAGCTGTGGCCGCGACGCCAGTGTGGGTGGCAGTCACAGGGCAGATCGTGGTGTAATCCACAATGGTCTCGGTCGTGAGGTACGTCGTCTGCTTCGAGGCGGGGCAATCCTTGACTGAAGAGGGGCAGGTGGTCACTGTATGCACGGAGGTTGTATACACGGTGGATGTCGTGAATTCCTCGTGTCTAGAGGTACTCAAAGCACGAGTGGCAGTCGCAGGCACCTGGGTCTCGGTGGCAGTGACCGGGCAGATGGTAGTGTAGTCGACCACAGTTTCAGTGGTCAGGTAAGTGGTCTTGGCCGAGGCTGGGCAGTTTTGGATGGTCGACGGGCAGGCGGTGACAGTGTGCACCTCCGTGTGCGATATAGTAGAGGTAGTAAACGTCCCAGCGCCGGAGATGGCGTTGCTGGAACCCGATGTGTTCGATGTTGAGCCAGAACCAGGCTGGGAGACAACCGAGCTGGACGCCCCGGAAGCCCCAGAGCCGGACGAGCTAGCGCCAGTGACATTTCCCGATGATCCTGAGTCGGATGAGGAGCCAGAGCCAGTCGAGCCTGAAGCATTAGGGCTAGACGAGCCAGACGACTTAAAGCCAGCGCCAACTCCTGACGATCCAGAAGCAGACGATGGACCAGTCGAGTCAGAACCAGACGAGCCAGGAGAACCAGCACCAGATGAGCCGGACTCGGATGAGTCCGAACCGGCAACAGAGCCTGAGCTAGGTCTAGGGCTTGGGGTGGTTGATGGGCTAGGACGGGTCACAAATAAAGGCACACTCGAGCTGGCCTGAGGGCTGGCCTGAGGGTTGGCCTGAGGGCTGGGAGTAGGGCGTTGCACGGCAACACTGAGCGCAAAGGATGAGCTTTGAACAGCAATGGCCGAGCTCTGAGCACCAACGACTGAGCTCTGAGCAGCAATCGGCGAGCTCTGAGCAGCAATCGGCGAGCTCTGAGCAGCAATCGGCGAGCTGGATGCGGCCGCAGAGATACCAGTAGTAGCACCAGCAGCACATTGTTCAGCAGCTGCAAGACTGGTGTCCACCGTAAGATCCGCAATCTCAACTGTGGCCCCGGTTCCATCACAAACCACTTTGATTGTGAGGGTGGAGGTACTGGAGGTACTGGAGGATGAACTACTTAAGCAGGTCGAAAAATGGGCCGACGAACCTGTTGGGACGGTCAGACTGTCGAGGAGATCGTTGCCCTGATAAATGCTCAACGCGCAGGAGACACCACTACGCTTGCGCTTGGTGGCAGCCGAATCGGACACCGAGATTGTGCCCGAGACTGCGGCATCATCGGAGGTGTCGACAGACTGTGATGCCTCCAGAGATGTCCCAGCGGTGGTATCAGCCGTGAGCGTGGTGCCATTGTCATCGGTCGTAGCGGTCGTGTCAGAAGACGTCGACCAGGTGGCTGTAGAAGCACTGCTGGCAGTGGATGAAGCAGCCGGGGTAGGAGAACTCAATGTGCTCAAGGCAGTAGTCAAGGAGCCCAGCGAATCGTCACTGCTGGTGGTGCTCACGGCGCTCGACGTGCTGTCTACCGTGTCCGAGCAAGCGCTGACCATGGAAATGTCGGCCAGGCCAATGACCGGGTTCCCGTTGGAAGCTCCCTGGGAGCAACTGATGGTGATCACAAAAGGAATCCCAGTGGAAGAAGTGGGGGTGTACGTCCCAGAGACACTCGACCAGCCACTGGATCGGCCAGCCACGAGGGCAGCAGATGCGGCAGTGAAGGAATTGCCTTCGACGGCGACTGCAATGGTACAGGAGGCTCCGGTCGAGTCGTCCGTCGTGATGGACCAGCCTAGGGAGACATGATAGGAGGTGCCCACTTGCACCGAGGGAATGTTTTGGCGCACAATCACCCAGCTATAGCTGAAGTCGTCGATCTCGCTGCAATATGGTTAGGGTTCGCCGGCAGCTAGGCATTGGCTATGCACACTTACAGGTAGGCACCGCCATCGGGACCCCCAGTATCGACCACCGAAAAGGTCTTCAGGGTAGGGCCGGCACTCGTACTCCAGAAGGAAGTATACGCAGAAGATCCTCCTTGAATGACATCGGTGCCCGTACAGGCCGCAGCCATCGGGATCAACGGCATCAAGCCCGCTCCGAAGAGCAGGGTACGAAGAGGCGCCATTGTGTACTAAGTACCTGTCTATCCATATTGAAGAGAGGAGGAACTGCGCTGAACATATATTCAAGACCCGTTCAAGCTCTCATGGTCGCCCTCGTATCCTTTTCTTGGGTCCTTTGTGGCATCGGGATGGATCGCATTCACTAGAGGCGCAAAGAAGGCGAGTTTAGGCGATGGCGGGGGGGCGCCTCCCACCATGCAGCAATTTATGCCGACCATGACCAGGTTTGCCCCTGAAAGCTCACGGTCAAGTCCGAAGCGATGACAATGCACTGGATCTTGCCCTACTTCAGCTTGATTAGGTTTCTCGATCCTTGCTGTGCCCCACCGAATCCAGGGGAAGGGGAACTTCCCAGCCAATGCTCCTTCTACTCCTTCTGCTGCTGAAGGTCGGACACTTCACCCGACACGACTCACAACGAGGTGGGGAAGTCTCCTTGCCAATATTTCATACTTATACTCCGTACATGAACGTACCGTATACACAGAGCAGAATATGCATTATGTCGAATGGTCTGGTCTGGTCGCTACTGCGATGGCACTGACTACATACCTCCCTCCAGCCTATCCCGGGCTCTTTCTCTCCCGTTTAGCACTCACTACGCTCTATCTTCTGGGGCAGAACCCACACAACATGCTTCATAGACCAAGTTTCGACTAGAATCTATGCATCGGGGTCATACCATCTCTATCCATGTGGTTTTGAAGGATTATTATCGCTCCAGCAAAATCGCGACCGGAGGGAGACGAAGCCATCGTTGGGGACGTCTAGACGGTGGCGGCGGACTTAGGGTTTCCGCGAGGTCCTCATTCAATGTGTTGTGCCAGTCAACGTCAACCACCTCTGAAGACGACGCAGGAAGGAACTCGCTCACCGGAATATTCTTGCTGCATGGCTTGTGTTAATTATGCCCAGGAATGATCTCCTTGCCATGCCACCGAACGAGCTGCCAGTGCCAGGTGGTCTGATCCCCACGCCCACGGTCGCCGTTGAAACCTCATGTGGAGCCAGAAAGTCATCTGGAGAACGGACGTTGGCTGTCTCGCTTGCCTCGGCTTACGGAGGCAGTGATTAGGCCATTAGGCCCAGGCTAAGGCTGCCGATCATTCTGGCCTCCAATGAGGCTGTTCATCGAACTGCTTGATGGGGCATGCAGTCAGATTCTAGTCGAATCATCCTGTCATGGTGGACCACGGCTGAATGCTTAGGAAGAGTCAGTCAAGCAGGGATCAATCTGAGGTCAGCAACACCAACACCATTAATTAAAACTTGTCTGCGTCTGCTCTTAAAAGGTGAACACAGCCTTCTTCATCCACCACTGCTTCATCTTCTTTCGACCACTACATCTCCTGCCAGGTGCCATGGTGTTCTTTCCGCCCAAGTGGGTAGGCCAATTGCCTCCCATCCCCGACACGGTGCCCCTCTGCGACTTCATGCTCGACGAGCGATACGGTCGCGCCCCCATCGACCAGTCTCCCGCTCCGTACGTTTGCAGTGTCACCGGCCAGGGTTACTCTCCGGCCGAGATCGGCGAGCGGGTGGATTACATGGCTCGGGCCCTATCCTGTGAATTGGGCTGGGAGCCCACCACCGGGGCAGCAGAAGACAAAGTCATTGGGATTTTCAGTCTGAACACGGTGAGTCAAGTTTCCCGGGAGTCTGTTACGGCGCATGCTGACTGGCGGTGTCTGGAAAAGATCGACACGATGCCTTTGTCCTGGGCAGTGCATCGATTGTCGGGAATAGTCTCGCCCGCCAACGCTGCGTATTCGGCCTCGGACTTGGCCTATCAGCTGAAGGACTCCAAGGCGACGGTGCTTTTCACGTGTCTGCCCTTGCTGTCCACCGCGCTGGAAGCAGCTGCGCAGGTTGGGATTGCCCGTCAGCGTGTCTACGTGCTAGAGACGCCCGTCGAACCGGGCCAGACGCCCCCAGCCGGAGCATCGGAGTTCAAGACGATATCACAATTAGTGGCAGAGGGCCAGAAGCTGCCTCCAGTGGCCCCGTTGAAATGGCAGGCTGGGCAAGGTCGCCGTCAGCCAGCATTCCTATGTTATTCCAGCGGTACTTCCGGGCTACCGGTAGGTTCCCTCGGACCGCCAGACCCTCGTTTCCAGGGCACTCACTCTAACTACTCTCTCCACAGAAAGGCGTGATGATCTCCCACTACAACATGATGGCCAACATTCTCCAATTCAAGCAGTACGATGAATCCTCGGGGATGCGTACCAAGGGCAAATCCGAGGTGACGAGCTGTGTCTTACCCATGAGCCACGCCTACGGACTAAACTACGTCGCTCACTACGCGGCCTATCGCGGCGACCAGACGGTGGTGTTCGCGCGCTTCCAGCTAGAGAGCCTCCTGGAGGCGACGCAACGCTTCAAGATCACCTATCTCCTCCTGGTGCCCCCGATCGTACTGCGCATCGCCAAGAGCCAGGAGCTGTGCCGACAGTACGATCTCAGTAGCGTGGTGGGACTCTTCACTGGGGCAGCTCCGCTGGGCGAGGAGGTCGAGGCAGCAGTGCGAGAGCAATATCCCGCCATGAATGTCGGTCAGGGCTATGGTGAGTGCTAAGCACCACGAGGATACATCCCCATCCACCACTGACCCAGTGTCATCCACTAGGAATCACCGAAGCCACCACCGTAGTCGGCCTTACCCCCATCATCGATCAATGGGCCGGCTCCGTTGGCTGTCCGATGCCCGGCTCGCAGTGGAAGCTCCTCGACCCCGATGGCAGCGAAATCACCTCCTACGACACCCCAGGCGAGGTCGTCATCTCTGGCCCCAACGTGACGATGGGATATCTCAACAACCCCACAGCCACCGCCGAATCCTACCGGGACGGATGGTACCATACGGGCGACGTAGGCGTGATGCGGCTGAGCCCCCAGGGCAACGAGCATCTCTTCATCATCGATCGGATCAAGGAATTGATCAAAGTCAAGGGGTTGCAGGTGGCCCCCGCCGAATTGGAGGCGCACTTGTTGGCGCATCCCGCCGTGGGCGATTGCGCCGTCATCCCCGTGCCCGATCCCGAGGCCGGCGAACTGCCCAAGGCGTTTGTCGTCAAGTCCGCGCAGGCCGGACCAGATGATGCAGCCACCGTCCAGGCGATTGTCGCGCATGTGCAGGAGACCAAGGCCCGGCATAAGTGGCTCAAGGGCGGCGTCGAGTTTGTGGATCTCATCCCCAAGAGTCCCAGTGGGAAGATCCTGCGCCGGTTGCTGCGAGATCGGGAGAAGAGATCACGGCAGGCGAGGCTTTAAGTGGAGGGGTGGTGTATTTGACAGAATACGTAGTAAGAATGTGTGAGACGTGCCAGACAGAGCAGAAACGAAAGAAAAAGCAAAAATGAATGACCTACGCAGGGCTCGAACCTGCAATCTCTTGATTCGTAGTCAAGCGCCTTACCATTGGGCCAGCAGGCCAGCTGATGAAGAATGCTCCTTTTCTCAATTATCTTATCCAAAAACACGCAAAATCTGCTCTTCTGCAGTTTATCCCTGGCATCGCCCTAATCACAAGTATTTGACATTAGGCTGACACGTCCCTTTTGGCTCCCAGACTAGAAAAGGATACCGAGGCGTGGAGGCATTGTTTAGGATAGCTTCTACGCACATCCATTTTTCCCGGCTGCGACCAGCGAGATCGGATGTATATCTCCACCATCCTTTGTCCCACGAGGTTTTCGCTGTGCTGTACAACAACCGGCAACTCGTGATTTAACACACATCGGTTGCATTGTTAAAGCATATATTAAAGAGATTATATCACTAGTATACAGGAATCTCAGATCTAAAATAAACAAAAGTATGCAGAGAGTGGATCTCTCAATCAGTAGGGCAAGCCTTGGCGCTCTTCGACGTCTTGGTCACAGTCTCTGTCTCGGTGACCGTCTGACTGATAGTAGACGTGCGAGTGCTGGTCGCCCGCTGTGTGACTGTCACCGAGGGTTCAAGACTGACAGTGGTTGTCTTCAGCACCGTAGTGGTAGGAATCGCCAGAGTGACGGTCTCCTTAATCGTGGTCACGGTGGCCTTGGTCTTAGTGATCGTACTCTGGGGCAAGGTGACGGTCGACTTGAAGGTGGTGGTCTTCAGGCTGGTGACGGTCACTGTCGCTCCCGGCACGGACACAGTCGAGGTCTTGGTGGCCGCTGACGTGATCGTGTCGGTGACCGTGCTGGCCTTGAGCGTAGTAGTCTTCGCAACCACCTTAGTGCTGCTCTCGGTCAAAATGACGGTGACGGCCTTGACAGTTTCTGTGGTCACCTTGGTCGTGAGCGACACACTGGTGATGGTGCTAGTGGAGGCCTTGAGCGTCGTGGTCTTGCCGGTAGTCTTGATCGTTGTGGATGTGACATAGACCGTGGGCGAGGCAAGCGCGTCAGTCGAAGTCTTGACATAGGTCGTCAGGGTGGTGTACTGAGTGACAGTGGCCGCATTCACCGCCGCCCGGGGCAGGATCAGAGCGCGCTTGGCGTTGGCGGCGGGAATACAGCTGAGTGTAGTGGTGACACTCTTCGTGGTGGTCTTGGTGGAGGTCACGTCCACGGTGGTGGTGGTGGCCTTGGTGCTCTTCGTGGTAGTACCGCCGCTGCCCTCGGTGACGGTGGTGTATGAGGTGACCTTGACGGTGCCAGGAGTCGAGGTCTTGACGCTGGTCGTCGTGCTAGCCACGGTCTCGGTGATTGTCTTAGCCTTAGCAGACGAGGTGATGGTGCTGGTGGCGGTGACCGTGCTCTTGACCGTGGTGGTGACATCGCCCTCGGTGACGGTAGCCGTGATCGTCGTGGTATCTTTGACGGTGGTCGTCTTGGTGCTAGCAGGAGCCGTGATGGTCTCGATATCCGAACTGGTGATCACCGTCGATTTGATGCTCGTTACGGTCGGCTCGACGATGGTCGTGGTGCTGGAGATGGTGGTCTTCTCGACTGTGGTCTTGAAAGACTCAGCCAGAGTCACGGTAGTGCCAATGTCCTGCGTGACTGTCACCTTGACCGTGGAAGTCCGATCAGCAGGGGTAAGGGTGGTGAACGCCGTCTCCTTATCAGTGACAGTCACAAGGGTAGTGAAAGTCGCCGTGGGAGTCGCCGTGACCAGCACGGAAGTGCTGGGGATCACGCCGGTGCTGGTAACTGGCAGGGTAGTGGAGTTGCCCGGCACGAACGGAGTGCCATCAACCAGAGTGAAGTTGATCCAGGATGTCGAGGCAAAGAAATTCGTGAGCTCAAACTGGGCAACTGTACTGGCATCCAGGACCGTTGCAAACGACGCCCGATCGGCGGTGGACGATCCAGGACCATAGTTCTGGTATTCACCGAACAGAACACCGTCCGTCTGCGGACTGCTCGAGGACCACTGCTCCCAACCAGCCGCCTCAACGCAGGAATCAAGGTACGATTCGACATAAGCCACGCGAGCGTAGTTGTTCCAGGGGCGACCCAACGAGATCTCGGACATGCTGCCGGCTCCAGAAGCTGGGGTAATGGTGCACTGGTCGAAGACAAAGCCACCAACCGTGGTGCTGGTAGTGCGCTTGTCGGCCGTCAAGTTGATGCCATCTTCGTTAGGAGAGATGGTCGAGTTGAGGAAGTAACCAGATCCAGAACCCCAAATCATATCGATATTACCCTCAATGTAGCTGTTGCTGGCGAAGAAGTAGCCGTTGATCAACAGCGCATCCTGATTGCCCGTCACCTGACACCCATAGAGCGAGGCGTACTTGCTCGACTTCACGGCAAACCCGAGGGAGGCGTAGTTCTTGGTGGTCCCGTAATTGTTCACAAAATTGATGTTGACTGCCTGGAAGTAATTGCCCGTAGCATATACGGTGGCGCTGTCCGAGTTGGACTCGTCGGCCTGTGTGTCCACACCGTGGTTGTACTGGATTGTTACCTGGTTGCTCGAGTAATCGAGATGGTTGTCCGAATATCCCATAAAGATCGTAGTACCGGAACGGTTGACCACCAACTGCTCCTCGTACGTGCCAGGGTAGATAAACACGGTGGGTGTGACCTTGCTAGAAGTGGGCAGAGCGTTAAGTGCACTTTGGATAGTATCATAGGTCGTCACGTTGGCGATAGCCGTTTTCGAGACAATGTAAGCCCCTGCCGGAGGAGTGGTTCCGTCATAGACCGTGGTTGAGTTTGAACCAGTGGTAGTTGTAGTTGTGGATGCAGGCTCGGGCGTCACAATGGTATTCCAGTAAGTCATATCGATCCAGTCAGTCGACCCCATGACCTCGGCCAACGTGTAAGTATCCGAGGTCAACAACGTACAGTACTCGAAGGCCTCACGCGACGCAGCATTATTCTCCCAATTGCCGGGGCCAGAGTTGTTATACTCAGCGAACGTGACATAGTCGGTGCGAGGATCAGTCGTGCTCCAGACCTTCCAGCCAGAGGGGTTGATGATATCCGTGAGATAAGAGTTCTTCACAACCACAAGCGCATATTCCGAGTAAGGCCGACCCAGGTAGACAAGCTCGGTCAAATCGACTGTCGCATCGCTGGCGGCATCGAAAAGACACTGGTCAAAGATATAACCACCAACGGCGGTCGATGAGGCACGGCTCTGGGCAGTAATGGCAGATTTCTGACGCTTGGCACCGATAGTGCAGCCCTTGAAGTAGGCCTTGGAGTAACCCCAGATGAAGTCGATGGCACCCTCGATGTAGGATGATTCGTAGTACTGGTAGCCAGTGGTACTGCCTGTCAGCAAGGTGTCTTGCCAGCCAACAAGGCTGCAGCCGTAGAAGCCAATTTCAGAGCCATAGATCGAACCAGCAAGAGTCACGTAAGACGACTGGGAGCCATCCAGATTGGCGGTGTTGATAATGTTGATATTATACAAGGCAATCTGGTTGCTGGCGGTGGCGAAAGTAGCCGTCTCAGCATCCGAGTGACCCGTCGGCAACGGGCTGACAGACAAGCCCCGCGAGTAGGTAATGGTGACTTGGTTGTTTGTGTATGTAGCACCGGGACTGCCAGACTGATAGCCGATGATCATGACTGGCCCATCACGGTCCACTGACGGCACTTGCTCGTTGTACGAGCCGGCGTACATGAAGATGATCTGAGTGGAGGAATCATCAGGCAGAGAAGCCAGCGCATCGGTCAGACTGCTGTACGAGCCATTGACAGCACCGTCAGGCGAGACGAGCACTGCGCCCGCGGGAGGCACAGTGCCACTAGTCGGATGCGCCCAGGTAGCAGTAGCAGTTGATGTCGACGTGTTGGTGCTGGTCGTGGTTGATGGTCCCGTCAGACTGTATGAAGGCACATAGTTATAGGCAGTCATGTCCAGCCAAGTAGTATCGCCAACCCATGACGACAGGCTATACGAGGCTGCCTGGGTGGCGGTCAGGTTGGTAGCGAAAGAGACACGGCTCGAGGACCAGGCTCCGGGACCGGAGTTGTTGTATTCTCCGAAAGTCACATACGCGGTGTTGGGAGAACTTGTCGACCACTGTTCCCAGCCAGCGGCGTTGATGTGCTTATCCAAGTATGAGTTCATGTAGACAGCAATGCTGTACTCCGAGTATGGCCGACCGAGATATGACTTGCCGTAAGTCGACCCATAGGTGCTGGTGTAGGTGACATAGCAGGTATCGAAGACGTAACCACCAGACGCGGTTGATGAAGAACGACTTTGCGCCGCAATGCACGCCCCCGGGGTGTTTGTAGCGATGTAGCATTGGTGGAAGTAGGCGGTCGAATAGCCCCAAATGTAATCAATAGACCCTTCGATGTAACAGTTGGAGAAGACCTGCGTGCCCTTGTTCGCGAGCAAGGTGTCTTGGAAGCCAATGAAGGAACAGCCATACGCCGCCATATTAGTGCCGTAAAAATCAGCGGCCAGCGCAGCCGTATTGCTGGTCTGAGGATAGGTGTTCTGGAAGTTGATGTTGTAGAGGGCCAAGCCGGTGCCGTCGGTCTTCTTCGCGTTGATGACGGGTGTACTCTCATCTTTGCCGGCACTGGTGAGCTCTCCGTTCGAGAACTCAATGGTGACCAGATTCTGGGTGTAGTCATTCGCGAACGAAGTTTCTCCGCGCAGAGTGACCTTTCCAGAGCGCGTGATAGAGATTTGCTCAGTGTAGGTACCTGCAAGGATGTAGATGGTGTAAGCCTTGCCGTCACTGGGTAGAGCAGCGATAGCTGCGGTGACATTGCGATACTGTCCAGTGGTAGCATTCTGCGAGACCACAAACGTCGAGGTGCTCGTGGGTGCCGCACTCGTGGCCGAGGCTACGACCGACGCGCTGGCTGTAGCAGTGACAGAAACACTGGCAGAGGAGGAAACGGAGGTGCCATAAACAGAATCCGGAAAGCCGGAGAAGGAAGCAATGGCTGACGTATCGATCCAACTCGTGCTCCCCAAGACGTTAGCAATGGAGTACGCGCTGTCATCAGACAGAATGTCCACGACACTGCTCCGTGAGCTGGTGGAGGCACCAGGGCCAGTGTTGTTATACTCTGCAAAGGTCACACTGCTGCTGGACGACGAGATCAACCAGCCCAGGGGCGCGATATGGGCATCAAGATACGAGTTCAGAACAGCAACATGGGCCTTCGTGGAGTAGTCCCGGCCCAAGTAGGTGCTACTCTTTGGGACGGAGCTATCACTCGGTACGAAGGCGCAGCTGTCAAAAACAAATTGAGATGGCCCGTAGGAAGTCTGATAGGACTGCGCAGCGATGGTCTGGCCGGTGGTGGTTCCATCCGAAATGATGCGGGAATTATACACGTAGATGCCACCGTAGCCCCAGATAAAGTCGGTGGTGCCCTCAATCCGACAGTCGGAGAAGTAGAAGGCACCGTAGTTGATCAGCAAACTTCCTTGAGAAGACTTGATGCCACAGCCGTAGAACCCGAGGACTTGAGCCTTAGCAGCGACAGCCACTGCAATATTATTTTTAGCAGGTGTATAGTCGTTCTCGAAGTTGATGTTGTAGAATGAAATCCCCTTGGCGTAGTATTGGGACGCTTGGAACGTTGCGGTAGATGCAGATCCACCGTTGCTAGACAGCACTCCGGCGCTATGGACGATGGTGACAGTATTGCTTGACTGGTCCAGGGCATTCGTAGTCTGCCCACGGAATACAGTCGCTCCCTCACGGCTGATGGTAATGGCTTCCTCGTAAGTACCCGAGAGGATGTAGACATACTGGGTAGTAGAATCGGAGGGTAGAGCAGCGACAGCCGATGCAATGCTGGTGTACTGCGCACAACTTCCGGAAGGACCAACCACTAGGGCACTAGTAGGTACAGTGGAGGGCAAGGAACATCCGGTAGAAGACGAGGCGGTTGCAGACGAGACAGCGGAGGAAGAAGCAGACACTCTGACCGCAGCCGGCGACACCGTGGTCGTCCCAGTGGCACCCGACCGAATCAGAGTCGAAGCAGCGCGGGTGGCTGTGACCTGAGATGCGGATGTCGAGGCGGCACTGATGCTGGATGCGGCTGTAGTAACAGTAGTGGATGTTGATGTCGATTGCTGGATGACGTCAGCACTCTCAATAGCGGCCAAAACGTCAGCATCGACCCAATCGGTGTTCGTCGCGGCGAATTGATAATAAGCACTAGCAAAGACTTCGGCCGGGGAGAACCGAGTGAGGTCAGTTGCACTCAGCAGGTGAACATATGCTGACCGCTTGGCTTCGTTGTTGGCATAGGAACCAGTGCCGGTGTTTTCAAATTCACCGTAGAAGTTCCGAGGGTCCGTAGAGTAGCTGTCAGTGTAGGCACCCGTGGCTGTGATCAAGCTGCCTAGAGTCGAGTCCCGATAGACCACCACAGAGCCGTACCCATTGTTGGCGGCACCAAGGTAGACGTTCTTTGTGCTGGTGCCAGACTTCTGCTGGACCGAGCAGGAATCGAAGACAACGGTGGAGTTGTAGAGGACCGAGTTATATGTAGTGCCTCTGTTATAGACGATCAAGGCGCTATTGTCGACGGGTACGATCGTGGTATTGTACACATACAAGCCGGGGTACCCATAGATGATCTTGTCCAGGGCTTCGATGTAACTGTCGGCAATGATGGCAAGACCCAGGTTGGCATTGATACCAAGACTCCCAGCTGAGACGAATTGGCAGCCGTAGAATGCATTTTTGGAGCCGCGAATGGTGGCCGCTGCATAGCTGCCCGTAGCCGTGTTGACAAAGTTGATATTGCGGAAAGTAATACCGAGGACGTTGGACGAGATGGTCAGAGGGCTAGTGGCCGAGATGGTGACCTGGTTTTGGCTATAATCTTGTTGGCTGGATGCTTCGCCGATGACGACGACGGTGGCAGTGGCCGAGACGGTCACGGCTTGAGTGTAGGTGCCGGCTTTGACGGTCACAGTGGGGATGCCCTTCGACTGAGCATAGGAAATAGCATCTCCAATGGCGGTGAACTGGCCAGAGGCGTCGGTGGCAACGATCACAGCGGTGGTAGATGCTAGAGAAGAGTCAGTTATACGAGAAGAGAAGGAGATACAGGTTGGAGATAGAACTGACTCGAAGCGGATGTGGTGGCAGCATTCTCAGAGGATGATGCAGTAGTCACTACCGTTGTAGCAGTCGTAGCATCCTGCGTACTGGCCGGGAATGCGGCAGCCGCGGTAGGGATGACTGCCTGAGAGGTGACTGAAGAAGAGGAGGAGGAGGGGAAGGCAGCAGCACAGCTCTGGGCCAAAGCCAGGCCTGCGACGCCCAAGACAGACCAGACTTGCATAGTGGTTGTCGTTACTCGCCCGGTTCTGGACCACGATCAAGCGCGGCGCCAGTCGGAAGGAGAAAGTATGGACGAACAGGGGTAGAGATTGAGGGCCATGGGCCATGGGCCATCATGAAGATATTTATACACTAAGACGGGAAGTGAGGACATTCGGCCTGTAGGTGGCGGCGAAGAGTCCTACAGGCCAGGGGCAAGCGTAGCCGAGGGCTTTCCAGAGCCGATCGAGCATGGTACCGGTGATACCATGATGAGCCGGGGCACTAAAGCCCAAGATGGGAATTGGATCCGGTTACGAAGGGGATGAAGACTAATAGATTGCTTGATTGCTGAAGAGCAGCTGCCAAGCACGTGGCGTCGGAGTCCATCCGGAAAAAGCCCTAACGCTTCACGATTGGTGGCATATCTGATAAGCAGCAAGCACCTTTTTCCAGCGGCCGAAAGGACGATAAGCATTGCGCATGGTTCGGGCCAGGGGTAGGCAAATCTAAGCGATTGGCGTCCATGGCGATCCGTTCCTGGCGTCGCGTCTCCCGCTTCCTGACGAAGGATCATTTGCTTTTCTTGCATTGCTCTGATCATGAGGGTCTTGTGGGGACGATTGTTATTCTGTGTCTCTCCCTCGGCGGGAAGGAATTAGGTGTTGCGTGGTGGAGATGTGCAAATTTTGCTCTCACCCTCGTAGTGCCCTTTCTCTCCGAGGGACCGTCGAAGGGATCGGGTGTCAGGAACACAATAGACTCGGCCAGATGTTGGGAAGATCCGGCCGGGCCTTGAACTGGCTGGATCGAGTATATCGACTGGACGAACCGAAGTTTGGCTGTCAGCGAATTCCCGGTTCAATTGCGGGTCTGGCATTCAGCACCGCCACAATGACCATCTCACCATCGCCCGACCGGGAATGGGAATGGGATTCTCCGAGCTGACTCCATCGAGACAGTCCGCCGGTCGTGGCGTTGGGATGAGCCAGTGTTGATGGTGCGGTGTCTCCGATAGTCTCGATAGTCTCGATAGTCTCAATAGTCTCGATAGTCTCGATAGTCTAGAGATGGCTCACGTGGACGTTCCAAGAATAAGGAAGGCTCTAGAGGACGGGAAAAAGAAAAGCGGGAATCGAGTAGCGATCTAGACGAGCATGGTGGCAAGAGGATCTGGAATTCTGGATAGAATCGTGGGAAAAGCTTGGATCAGGTGGAGGCAGGAGAAGGGAGGTCCAATGGAAAGAAGAAGAAGAGGTGTCGGATGCGGTAGGCCTCAGGCAGCCGCTTCAGGCAGCAAGTATAACTAGCTAACTTAACTAATGCTTCCTGATGACATAATTATACTCCCGGCACAACCCCTCTCCTGTCTAAACTGGGAATAGCTTCAAGCAAATTTGACCGATGCAATCAAACAGGCTCACTTCTAAGCTTCGCTTCCTCGCTTCCTATCCAATCATCCTCGCCCAATCCCTGAACTGAGGGTCCTGCAATTTCGAGAGACTTCGATAATGGCTGCGCTGAGTGGGGCCAGACCCTGCCTGATACGAGGAGTTTCGCTTGCAAGCTCAGCAGCACCAGCAACAGTACCAGCATTATTGGGCATGGGCCAAGGCACCAGGGACCATTAGGTCGATGATTGCCTGTTCCTGGTTCCTGCAGTTGGCTCTCTCCACGGATCGCTGGGGCTTTTATATTCGTTGTAAATCGCCCGTTCTTGAGAGTCGTCGCATCAACTGCACAGCTCAGCTTGATTGCCAGCAACACCACCATGAAGTCGGTCATCTACTCGCTGGCGGCTTCGCTGCCCTTGGTCCTTCCGACCCAAGCCGATAGCCTCTGGGAGCAGGTCAGCTGCTTCACCTCCGTTGGGAATATGGAGAACATGGGCACCTTTGAGTTCCAATCCGTCGACCACTGCATCGCTCAATGCGATGAGGTGAACGGGGTTTTTGCTGCGGTGCAAGAGGAGTCGTGTTACTGCGGCACTGCTGCTCTCGACATCCAGGACATGGCCTTGGCCGACAGCGACAGTGCTTGCAATGCCTCGTGCCCCGGTTATGCTGTTGATACTTGTACGAAGCAACTTTTCTCCTCGCGCCATTCCTGCCTTGCTGACCTGACCTGACGAATAGGTGGCGGGGATGGCGTCTATTCTCTCTGGGTTTCCCAAGAATACGTCTTAAGCTTAGGTGGCGACGACGACGACGACAATGACGATGACAATGCCAACGACAATAACGCAGACAACAAGGGTTATGACTATGGGGATGAGGATGGTGGCTCCGACGGCGAGGAGAACGAGGACGGGGAGGATTCCGACAGTGACTATCACAGTGGCTGGCACAGTACATTCACTGCCGTCGCTACCATTACTCCTTCCTCAACATCTGCGACAAATCCTGTATCGACGTCGGCCAGTCTCAGCAGTCTCGCTTCATCAATGACTGCTTCGACCACCCAAACCGCCACGGGCAGTGCTGCCATCACCACGACTACTTCTACTTCGGGGGCCAGTCGCCGCTTCAGGATTCTCTTCTTTTAAAGGTGCAGAAGGCTGACTAAATTAGTTTCAATAGTATCAGTAGTGTCAATAGTGTAATATAATTCTAGTGTATATTAGCTTCAACATAATGCTAGAATCCGATCTCATTCGTGGAAGTTGGCTGACCGAGGATGGCGCGATCTGCAGGCTGGATGGCATTCGAAAACCCGCTACCAGGTATAGTTAGTAGTTCCTTGAACTTATTTAATGATTAGTAGCTACACCACACCGCACCACACCACATTCACGTACCTCCCACCACCTCTACATACATAGCCAGCAGCCATGGTTCGTTGGGGAATCTTAGGTGCGAGGAATTCGATTTCAATGGCTACAACTTGATTCACTAATCTTGTCTGGATCAGGAACCGGCGATAATGCCACCAGTTAGTCGTCCATTGAAACTCCCCCCTTCCCAATTCCAATCATTCGCGACCACTGACCCAATATCCATGATATCGGCCATAGAATTCGTCAAAGACCTTCTCATCGACCCTGCCACGCGTGATGTCCATGATATCACCCACGACATCGCCGCGGTCGCTTCGTCCAGCGCGATAGAAAAAGCTCAGAATCTCCTCTCCACTACCAACGCTCCGCCCACAGCTCGTGCCTACGGTTCTTACGAGACTCTCGTCGCTGATCCCAATGTTGAAATTGTCTACGTCGCTTCTCCTCACTAACATCATTTCGCCCACACGCGTCTGGCCTTACTCGCCAACAAACACGTCCTCGTGGAGAAGGCTTTCACAGTGAATGCCGAGCAAGCCCAGGTGCTCGTGGATCTAGCCAGGAAACGGGGACTCTTCCTCATGGAAGCTCTTTGGACCCGTTTCTTCCCTCTAACCCAGCACGTACAATGTCTCGTTCGAGAGGGTACCATCGGGAAGGTGCAGCGGATCGTGGCAGATCGGAACCTAGGTCGCAACGTGGAGGAGCTGTATGGCACCGAGCATCGCCTGGTCAACCCCGCCTTGGCTGGCGGCGCGCTGCTGGACTGTGAGCGTTCTCGGCCCCGGCCAAATCTCGGTCTGTAAGCTGACAGGATAATTTTTCGCAGTGGCCGTCTACCCACTAACCTGGGTCTTCCTCTTCCTGAGCCCCGACCAGCCTCTTGTTTCCGTTCCCCTGCAAACGGCTGGCTCCGTAATCAAGTACACAGAAACAGCGGTAGATGAGACTGTGACGATAGTCCTCACCTCCCCTGAAACCAGGACGCAGGGTGTAGCGACGGCTAGTCTCCGAGTCACTGCAGATCCGAAGGAACCAGGTGTCCGTATTCTTGGAACAAGAGGACAGATCCAAGTATTTGGGCCCGCAGCGCGTCCGGATAGTATCAAAGTGGTGGTCTATGGGACCGCGGAAGACGCCTCGAGAACCGCATTTCCGATCCCGGTGGGCCATGGATTGTTCTGGGAGGCAGATGAGTGTGCCCGGCGCGTGCAGGCTGGCGAGCACGAGTCGCCCGTTATGCCCTTGGAAGAGACGCTATTGATGATGAGGGTGTTTGACCAAGTTCGTGAGCAAAATGGATTGCACTACCCTGATGAGATTGAAGCAATTGCATAGGTCCGGGGGCGCCATATACCACATTCCGTGCTGAACCTATCAGGTAAATATGATAATTACAGCGTAGAAAGGTGCTATCTGGCTTATCCCGTCTCCGTCACAGTCTAGGTCATAATGGGTAGTTTCTGTTCCTTCAGCTGAATTCTCCGGAGAAAATAAAGACATCATAGGAAAGGACAGTTCCCGGAATACTACAAGAGGTTTATCACGATCTTACCGGTTTATACCCTCAAACAGTGATGAGTTGACATCCTCCTCTTGCTATGGCCTCTCTAGGGATATTTACCGTCCATTCGATGGAGTGTTTCCGATGGACGAGTAGTGGGACCGAAGACTGCACTCACCCCCACCAGCGTCGAAAGTCACATCATGGTGTATATAAAGATTCGTGGGAACACACCTTGTGGCGGCCACCCTTTTTGCAACCCACCTTGTCGTCTGCTTACACACAAACGGAAGAACTCAAGACAACATGGTTTTCCCCTTTGAGAAACTCCCTGCGATCACTCAAATCGAGAAGATCGCCCAGATCTTCGACGAGGGCGGAGTTAAGCACATCGTGTGGACTGGATCCATACTTCGGCTATACGGGGTGGAAGATACCCAGCTGGGCGTGCCGCACTACATCGAGTTCGTCGTCGAGAACGCCTCTATGGCCCGCGCAGTCCAGCTGCTCTACGAGAAGAGCTTCAGTCGCAGTTTGAACCAGATGTGCGGCCGATCGGGTGGTCTTCATGATGGGGGAACTGAAATCGTGCAATTATCCACCGGCGGAGAGCCGCATTTGGATCTGTACCTGCACACATGCTCCAAAGTCTTCGGGTCCCGTGTAGTCCCTGACGACGAGGATGAGATATGGATGAATGAGGACCAATGGGAGCTCCCCAAGTTCGTGTTGACGAAGCTTAGAATGCTAAAGCCGGTGTACTATATCAAGATGCACCTAGTGCAATGGGCCCGGCGCTGGTGTTTGGGGCCGGGAGAAAGCTATCACTGGTTTATGGGCGCGCGCGTCCTGGACCATCTGATCTCGAGGAAGCTCAAACCGGGGGTCATCGGCTACGAGTCTCTGGACCATCACTTGGATGGAGTCTGGCGCGCGGTGCACGCTCGGGAGCCTTTCAAGGATCTTGAGGTCTATGTGCAGCGCATGGCGCAGGCTTTGGACAAAGCAGGCATCCTCGTACCCTTGCCCACCTCTCAGTGGCCGGAGCAATTGGTTCGCGACATCTACGATGGTGATATTCCGGATTACAGTGCTTTCGCTGGGGGATCCATGGCGGCCTCCTTTGGCGATAGTTTCCATCCCACAATCGCCGATTCTTCGGCTGCGAGTAGTTTTGCAGCGACCAGTGACAACTCCAGCACGCCTGTGACTGAGGACGAGGTGCCAACGCACCTGAGGGCCGTGGCAAGCCCTCCTGCTCCGGACTCAGATAATGCGGCGGTTCTTCAGGTCCCTGGCACTCCGGAAGCTGAGTCGACTGCCAAAACTGACATCGCTAAAAAAGAGGACGATTCCTTGATTCCTGGAACACCTGAAGAAGAGCTTCCTGTGAAGATCAACGTCCTTGGTTCATCTTCGAGCAGCCCTAAAGCCACCGCAGATCCCGAAACCGATGTCCATAGCTCTGATGCACCAGAAGAGCAAGAGGCTTATCCCATCCTCCCTGCCAGCGTCTCGTTTGGTTCTCTCCCAGAAACAGTCGCTGACCCAGACTCCGAGCCAGGGTCCCCAATGGCTACAGAGGAAGATGAGCCTGAGCAATATTCTGCGGGCTCCTCTATGATGACAGAAAATGATGTGGCGGAGCCGGTCCATGATCCTATGGAGTTTTCGTCTGCTGATCGCTGAAAGCGAATTAGCAATAGACGAGGGCAAGACGAGCACAAAATGCGAAAACAAGTAGAAGCTGATTGCTGATAGGTTCAGCACAGTAGGAATCAAAATCACCCATAATAAAGATTGCAACGAAACAATTCTCATACCACAAAAGACCCAGATGAAAGAGGAAAGACACAAAGAAAGAAAGATATGAGCAGGACACAGTACAATAACCGCAGAAAGACCCGTTGCAGAGAGGGGTTCTACTGAGTCCGACTCCACAACCTGTCGATGACTTCGTATTGAACGATTGACGTGGGAAAAGATCTTCCAGGAATTAACCTCAGTCAAATTACCGTGTACAACATCCAACCGCTGTCTTGTGCAGCTAAGACTGTTAAATGTCACCGCACTGCGGGTGGCCGCAGGACTTGTGCTGCAACTGTGTCCTTGATGCCTCAGGAGTTGGTTCCTGCCTGGCTGCCTGGTTGCTGCCAGCGAAAGACCGTCACATGACCACGGTCGCACTCGGCTAGTTTGGCCGCAGCTCCCAAGTTGTACTCAGTAACTTGCTCCACTCCACCACTCCAACAAACTCCTCCCCACCACAGCTGACCTGACCACGAATTCCCAACGCCACTCGTACACTTAGTCGTACACTACACTAAGTGGAGCAGCAACTTAGACATCCATGATGCTCACAAGGGGCCACATTAGCCGATGACTCTCACCTATAACAGCGAAAGGATGATGAATCTAATGCCGGGCCGACCTTTATGCAGTCAGCCTCATCCTAGTCGATACGAGCGGGCCTATGAGAGAGAGTTCTAACAACGTCTCAGCTGAAAATCGTCAATTCGCAATTCGCAAACAATTAAAACAATTCATGATGTTCGCACCTTATTTCCGCTATAAAAGCTTCTGCGCAACTGCGCCCTTCCGCAGTTTGGTCTAGGTTGCTTTCACCAGCATAAACCACCATGTTGAACCTGGACTACACCATTGCCAATCTCCAGGGCAAGACGATCCTCGTCACGGGCGGAGCCTCGGGGTTTGGGGCCGCCTTTGCCACTCGCTGGGCTGCAGCTGGCGCCCAGGTCATCATTGGGGACATCAATCCCGCCGGAGAGACGGTCGTTGCGCAGATTCGCTCCGACTCCTCCAATGAGAACGTGCATTTCATCCATCTCGACGTGACATCATGGGCCTCCCAAGTCAACTTCTTCCGACAGGCGGTACAGCTCAGCCCGCACGGGGGGATTGATGCCGTCGTGGCCAATGCTGGCGTCAACGACCGGGACGAGGCGAGACGACTCGAGTCTCCCACCGTGGATTACGCGAATGACCCCAACCCCCCAGCGCCCAGCATGAAGACGGTCGACATCAATCTGACGGGGGTTCTGTATACGGTTCACCTGGCCCAGTGGTACCTCCCTAGGAATCCCGAGTCGCTACCCTGCTCCGAAACCGGGCAGACAGCTCCGAGAGATCGCCATATCCTTCTAATGGGCTCCACGGCGAGCTTGCACCCTTTCATCACCCAGGCGCCCTACACGATCACGAAACATGCGGTCTTGGGCCTGTTCCGCTGCCTGCGCGTCACCGCCCCCGTGTCGGGCGGAATTCGCGTCAACATCATCTGCCCCTATTTCACCGACATTGGCATGTTGAATGGGCCAGGTCGCGTGATATTAGCTGGGGTCCCTATCGGGCAGCCGGAAGATGTGGTCGAGGCAGCCACCTATCTCATGGCCAACCAGCAATGCAGCGGGCGCTCCCTGGTCACTGGCCCCCGGTTGAAGCTGGACCTTCCCGACCGTGCGTACTTGACCCGAGATTCTGTCGAGGAGGCTGTACAGTATACCATCGATGGCGGGGAGGATTTCGAGAAGGGAGTCTGGGAGTGCCAATTGCACGATGTGGAGACCACGGACGTCTTCACCGACCGGATGTTGAAGGTTGTGAAAACAGTGGTGGCCGCTCGGGGATGGATTGGCTGGGCCAAGGGGATGGCTGGGGCGTTGCTTTGGCCACTGACGAGGAAGTCGCCTAAGTGATCCCTACCGACATAGTTGATACTAGGTACTTAATATACTTGATAAGTTGGTAACGTCCAAGTGATCCCGTATCTACTATTGTACTGTACAGTAGTTACTCACTCTACTGCTCCCGACCGCGTACTACGTATGACTGGATTGGGACTAGCGGGGTCAGACCCGGGACTATTCCTCGATAGGCTTAGCATCTTCTGTTCTTCTCCTACAATGCAATGTCTAGTTACATCTTCGACAACTTCGACAAGCTCAACCTCACCTTCTATCAACAGGAAAAACATCCAGTCTGTGTTCGCCATCATCGTCGTCTCATACTATGTGATTCTTTGTTGATTCCCGCTGTCGCTGACAGGGAGATGATTGACTATGGTGCACGAAAGAAGCCCTTTCCCTATGCTCACCACGGTGGAGCTTGACAAACCGCAGCACAATCACCTGCCAAATTTATCGTATCACCCACTGAACCAGGGACATCATCGACATGTGAGAACGAGAACCCCCAAGCCAGGTTAAATCTCCCTGGGGGGCGGGTGGCGAATGGCTGATGCACGGGCTATTCTCTCTCCTGGCTCTTCTACAATCCTCACAATTCTCTCAAATATCCTGCCAAGCAAAAATGGCCCAATCCTCCTTGGATGATATCACGCCTTCCCTCGAGCGCTCAGCTGGGCTTTCTGCCTCACCAGCGGCGGCACAACTGCTCACAGCTACTGAGACAATGGGTGTGACACGCCCAGTCGAAGATATTGATGACAGCTGTTTCCCTGCCCCGGTCCCTGTCGCAATCGTAGGGATGGCGATGAGGCTACCGGGAGGAGTGACCAACGCAAGTGACTTCTGGGAACTGCTGATAAACAAAAGAGATGGCCTTTGCCGGGTACCCGGGAATCGGTACAATATCGACGCCTTTTACCATTGTGACGGGGTTCCCGGGACTATTCGAACCGAACACGGGTACTTCTTACAACAAGATATCGCTCAGATGGACACCGGTTTCTTCAGCATGTCCAAGGTAGAGGCCTCTAAATTGGATCCCCAGCAGAGATTGCTACTGGAGGTGGTGTGGGAGTGTATGGAGAACGCGGGTCAGACCCATTGGCAAGGAACCAACATGGGCTGCTATGTGGGCAATTTTGGTGAAGACTGGCTAGACCTAGCCAGCAAAGACACTCTGGCCATTGACCGTTACCGCGTGATGGGAACGGGGGACTTCGCCCTTACCAACAATGTCTCCTACCAATATGACCTGAGGGGTCCCAGCGTTGTCTTTCGGACGGGCTATTTATCTTCCATAGGAGCTGGGGAAGATGATTGCGACCCACATGTCTTACGCAGAGGACATGGAGCTGGAAGAATTGGCTGCTGTCGCCATAGACTCACTCATGGCAATTGAGATTCGAAGCTGGTTCCGCCGTCATATCAAAGTCGAAATCTCCCTCCTTGAGATCGCAAATGCAGGAACCGTTGGGAAACTCGGCAAGGCAACGATGAGAATTCTCCGCGCCAGGTATGCATCCGAGGAACTGGAGCCCGGTGATGCAACTGCCTTGCTTGATCCCAATCATGGCGAGGTAGACGATACTGAATTATGGAAACGAGATTGGGAACTGAGGCGAGACCTTCACCCAATAGCGGAGACGGCGCCAGAATGGCATACCCCTGGCGAGGGCCGTGTTTTGTTTACCGGCGCAACTGGTTTCCTCGGGGCTCATCTCCTCTCCTTGCTGGCTGGTCTACCGCATGTCCAGGAGGTGACGTGTCTTGTCAGAGCTCCCGATGCAGAAACAGGTCTCTCGCGAATCAAGAAGGCTTTTCATGAGTATGGTCTCCAGCTCAATTGTGATTGTCAAGACACCAATGCCATTGACCTCTAAAATGTTGATCATTTGCGTTACATTCATTCTGACTCTGATCAATCTTGTATCTCTGCCACCTTGTGTGTGATGAAGGTCTGGAAGGGAAGGTCTCTCGAGGTAGAGATTCGTGGCTGCTGCCTGATAGCCAAGGCGGCAACAAGACCGGAATGCCACGGTCCCCAGGTCCAAGTTGCCCAGCCCTACTTCCAAGTCCGGTGTTCAATCCGCCTTCTACAGCCCTACCATGTTCTGGCTCGAAAACCTCACGTGTCAAGCCGAATGCGAACCAGCGGTCAAGGGGGTCTGATGATTACTGATCACGAACCTCGCCAGCACATCATTGGCCCGATGGTGCAGGATACGAGGGCGATGATCCACCATGACCTCTTATGAGCTCTCTCATGGAACCATGAAAGAGCCTACTTTCTTTCATAACAACCCATAATCGGGCCAGAATCAGCCGCCATTGCGTTCGTCTGGAGGTATATATGCAGGCTTACAACCCGTTCTCCCGTCTCAGTGAAGATCATCACCGCCACTCCCCAACAAGTCATCCACCATGTTGTCCTTCCTGCGCGCTCCACCTCCTCCCCGGATCAACCGGGCCTCCCAGAACCCCATCGTGTATGAGAACGGCCGCTCCTCCGTCTCCTTCTACGCCTCGCAGGAGGACTACGTCTTCCGCACGACCCTGCCACCCCGCAACAGCGACAGCGACATCTCCATCATGGAGCCCCCATTCCACTACCACATCCACCAAACCGAGACCTTCCGCGTCGTAACGGGCAGCATGAACCTGTACAAAGGCATGGATCCGAAACCCTGGAAACAGCTGACAGCCACCACCACTGAGGACGCAAAGCACCAACCCACCGCGACAATTCCGCCCAAGACATACCACCGCCTGCAGAACGCTTCCGCCACCGAAGAACTGATCTTTGACGTCAGACTCTCCCCCGTGGACTACGAAGTCGAGGAGCGCTTTTTCCGCAATTTCTTCGGGTACCTAGACGACTGCAAGATCGCCCAGCAGGCGCCGAGTCTGTTCCAGCTGATGGTGTTCCTGCATGCGGCGGATATCCCGCTCGCGTTGCCGATGCCGTGGCATGGGTTGGGGGTGGTTGTGAGTCGGCTGTTCACGGTTGTGGTGGCAGCGTGGGGCAGGTGGGTGCTTGGGTATCGGGTTTCGTATCCTGAGTATTATCAGGGGAAGAAGGGTTTATAAGGAGAGGCTGTGCTTTATTGGGGGGGGGGGCTGTGCTGTGAGATATGCAGTGTGTAATTGATGATACATGTTTGATTTGCGGTGAGACTAGCTGGAGTTCTTGTGGATTCGTTGTCTTTGAGTCTATGAATATAGTGATGCGGCGGAGAGTGTATAAGAAATATTGTCTGAGTCTTGTCAGAGAAACTGCTGAGTCCCATAATGCGAGACGAAGGTGCCGCCATCTCCGTTCTGAACACTGGCTCTGTGCATCACCGAGAGCACATCTCGCACGGCTGCTTTGGGGCTACTGGGGCCGCGGAAGTGAGGGGCATACTCGCGAAAAGCCTTAAGCATGCCTACCAAGCCTCGCATTTACTCAGGAGTTACTAGGTAGAAGTAGAGGTACTGTATAGTACGACAATGAAACAGTCACAGGTTATATACCGTCTGTGAAATAGCCCATTTCCACCATGCCGGGACAAATGCTCATGAACAGCACCCCCTGTTTGGCATACTGCGCGCTGAACTTGGCCACCGCAGTGTTCAACCCCGCCTTTCTGATGGCATACAGCGACGCTACCTCCACATTATACTTCGGGATAAGGCTCAAATTCGCCAAGCCGGTGGAGAGAGCGATGACTTTCTTGGCCTCGCCCTGGAGAATCAGGGGCAGGAAGACGTTGAACAGATGGATATTGCCCAGGACGTTGACTCGAAAGCAGTGCGTGAGGTCTTCTTCCAGCGCTTTGGGCTGCTCGCCCCTGACGAGATAAAGATATGCCAGTTGTTTGCAGTGATGCAGGGGCATTGGGATCTACCTACAGAGCACCAATTCCATCATATGCATCGAACTTCGACACGTAGCCTGCATTCGCGATAAGGTAGTCGAGACCTCCACCGGTGATGATCGCGGTCTGAGCTGATGCTGCCTTCGTATCATCAGCCAGGCAATAGACCTCCATCCTCGGAATCGAAAATATCCACCTGTAGCCCTTCGTAGTCGGTTATGTCCGCCCTCAAGATGTGGATGTTTAGGCGGAATTCCAGCTCCTCCGTAACCTTCTTCTCGGTTGCGGGTTTGTCGCGAACGAGTCCGATGACTGTATTCTGATATCTGGCGGAGAAATTCCCACTTTCATACACGTTTTAGCATCGCTCCTATGAGGTTAGATACTGTACTCACACCCAAGCCCCGAGATGCTCCGGTGATCAAGTACGAAGGCATTGAAAAGGACGCGGATATCGGATTAGATGCGAGCACAGGAAGAAGTGAGCGGGTCTAGCAAGTGAAGAAATGTGGGAGCACTTAGGCGGCTGGAAGCATTCAATCGTTGCGTATATGTCAGGATCTCATGGCTATTATATGCAGTGGTGTCCATGTTGACACTCCGAGAGAAGGAGTGGTGTTGACAGCAAACGGCTACTCTTGCGAATCATTTGAGGAGGGAAGTTCAACTTGCCACGAGTGCAAGATGGCAAGCCATCTTCTGAAGAAGGCTAAATCCTGCGTTACATTGCCAGGCTGTTAGACCGGCAGCCGGAATGACCCTTTGGTAGGGATCGGACGGATGATACTTCCAACAGACAGCCAAAAGAGCTGTGGAACAGGCCAAGGTACCTTGAATCCCGGGCACTGATGTGAACGACACAAACCGATATCGACAACAGACTGAGCAAGGTGAACTGTACTAAGAATGTAAGCTCAGTACTGTTGTCAGCTCTCGTTTTGCCCACCCATCATTTGTGTATATTCCGCTGACGCACTACTTACTTCAAGTTGGCTGTGTGTGTGGAGAATGGGCAGTGGCTGGGGAACCATGACTGATATGAGTCACAGAGTGAGAAGTCAGTTGTAAGCAGAGACCCCCCGCTGTCTGTGATTTCCAACTTGGAAAGTCCTCTTGTTAACAGACGTTGTGCAACAACTGACTATGTTGAAGCTGGATGCAAGCAGGGCCGATAAGATAAGAGGAATGTGGGTGAGCCACCATCGGTGTGCGACGGCAGAATAACCCAGAGGCCACAAACTCTGCAAACATTGTAAACACTGCAGACACTGTAAGCACCGCATACACCACAAACACCGCAAATAGTTAGCAGCAAATAAAACAAACAAGCGATCCCCCGACAACGGTGGATCGCATGACATCATCCGATCGGTCGCATTCCGATCGGTAGAGTCCAGACCAGCAGGAGATTCATCTCTCTTGCTCTCTCTCTCTCTCACCAATCTCGCCGCGGTCACTGAACTCAACGAGCGCAGCGCTCGTTCATTCGAATTCGCGCCCTCGCGCGCCCCATCATCGAGCAGCATGCCTCTCAATCTCAAGAAACCCAGCGGCGGGCCCGTCGTGCTTCTCTGGCACCGAACCGACCTTCGTCTCCACGACGCTCCAGCACTTACCGCCGCATTGGAACTCAAGCCATCTATCTTCATCCCCGTCTGGACCTGGGACCCTCACTACGTCTATCGCGCCCGCGTCGGCCCCAACCGCTGGCGATTCCTGCTCGAGAGCCAGCAAGATCTCTCCGCCGCCTACACAAAACTGAACCCGAAGCAGAGACTCTGGCTCGTGCGCGAGGCGCCCCAGACCGTGCTCCCGAAGCTGTGGAGGACCTGGGGCGTGACACATCTGGTCTTCGAGAAGGACACCGATGCCTACGCCCGGGATCGAGATAATCAAGTGGTGCAGCTGGCGGAGAAGGCGGGCGTTACAGTGGTGATCAGGAGTGGGAGGACACTGTTTGACTCGGACGAGATCGTGCGCGTCAACGACCGCAAGCCCACGATGAGCATCACCCAATTGGAGAAGGCGGCTGAGAAGCTCAACGGTGGCATTCCAGACCAGCCGCTGGAGGCCCCGACCAGCGTCCCGGATCCGTGGGAGGAGAGTCGCATGGACCTGAACCAAATGAACCAGGACATCCCTGAGACAGAGCCGGATGTGAACTTGGAGCACCGGACCAAGAAGACGGAGACACAGTACCATAACATCATGGGTCCGAAGGGGGACTTCGCGGTGCCCGCGCTCGAGGAATTAGGCATTGATCCGTCGCAGGCGACGACGCCGCATCGCGGGGGCGAGTCGGTGGCTCTCCGAATCCTCAGCGACTGTATGGAGGATGAAGACTACGTCGGTACATTCGAAAAGCCCAAGACTTCCCCCGCCGCATTCGAACCTCAGGCTACCACATTGCTGTCGCCCCATCTTCATTTCGGAACCCTGTCCGTCCGAAAGTTCTGGTGGGATGTCGACTCCGTGCTCCAGAAGAGAAAGAGCGAGAAAAGGCCCGTCGCACATATCCCAACCAACCTGCCGGGCCAACTCCTCTTCCGAGACATGTATTTTGCAGCTCAGGCGGCTCTGGGGTATGCTTATGCGCAGACCCAGGGCAACAAGATTGCCCGCTTCGTCCCCTGGCACCTGCAATCCAACTACTCTCAAGTCCCGCGAGGCGAGCATCTGCTGGATGGAACCTACACGATCGACGACCCCAAGGCAGAAACTTATTTCCGACGGTGGAAGCACGGGTGCACCGGATTCCCCTGGATCGATGCACTGATGCGGCAGCTGAAGCAGGAAGGCTGGATCCACCATCTCGGACGACACAGTGTCGCGTGCTTCTTGACCCGCGGGGGCTGCTACGTGAGCTGGGAACGCGGCGCGGAGGTCTTCGAGGAATGGCTGGTGGATCGTGAGTTTTCTCCCTTGCGCATGCCTGCAGAACATGGACTATTCACTAATGAACCGTAGACGAAACCGCCTCCAACGTCGGGAACTGGATGTGGCTCTCCTGCACCGCGTTCTTCTCGCAGTACTACCGCTGCTACTCCCCGATCGCCTTCGGCAAGAAATGGGACCCGGAAGGGCGGTTTGTGCGGCGCTACTGTCCCGAGCTGGCGCAGTTCGACAAGAAGTACATCTATGAGCCGTGGCGGGCGCCCATTGCCGACCAGAAGAAATGGAAATGCCGAGTCACTGGCGACGGGTCGAGCGATCGAGATGAGGCAAGCGGGCTGCCGACCTACCCAAAGCCGATGTTCGATTTCAATGAGCGGAGGGACTTCTGCATTGCTCAGATCAAGCATGCATACGAGATGAACCTCTACGGGGATGATCCGAAGGTCATGGATGGGTCGTGGAAAGAGCTGTTTGACTTCCACGACGAGGGTGGGAAGGTGGTGGATGAGACGACGGGTCAAGAAGTGAAGAGTCTAACGGACCACACTCGCAAGCGGGATCGTGGTGATGTGCTGGTTGATGGAGACAACGGGCATACCTCCGATGAGGTGAAAGATGAAGAGCCCGGCTCGAAGCGAAAGAAGGGATAGAGCTTTCATAATGTGGAACCGATATAGTAATGTACAGTAATGATGTAATCCAGCGATGTTTACAGAACAGCCGCCACCAGAGCCGCTACAGCAGCACCGCCAAAGATCGCACGGGCATCGTTCGAAACAACTGCACCGGCTCCGGTGCTGGTAGTGCTTGAGGCCACAGATGCAGCGGAGGTCGCAGTGGTGCTGCTAGCATCAGCAGTCGCAGACTTGTGGCTGGCCGATGCTCCGGTAGCGGCAGCGGCACCAGTGGGCGAAGCCGTGGCTGAGGCAGTGTCCGAGGCAGTGATGCTGCCCGCCCCCGCGGTGATAGTCACCGGCATCAAGCCACTGGCAATGTCGTCGGTGTCGAGTGGGATGGTGCTGGTTCCAGGGAAGTTGGCGCCGGTACCTGAGGCCATTTCAACGCAGGAACCCGTCGTGGTTCCTTGCAGAGAACACGCCACCGACCAATAGAAGTCCTCGTCAGGCTCCTCCATCAGATAGGAGGTGGTTTGCGGGCCTGCGATCACGGTCAACCCGGGCCCCATGCCGCAGTCGGTGCCGTCCGTTCCAGGAGGACAATTGATGTAGTAGGTGGTTGCCGTTGCGGCCTGTCACCAAAAGTTAGTTGATGGATGCTCCGAGTCAGTCCTTCAGATAAAATCAGAAGCACATACAACGCCCATGACAGATGCCACCAAGGGTTGAGGATCGGCATCGTAGATGAACATGGAGGTGACAGTGGTTTGCGCGGAGACCAGGCGGGCGGCGGCAGCCAGCCCTAGAAACCACTTGGCATTCATCTTGTGTGAGAGGTATCAGCAAAACCAAGACCAGAACTAAAACAGAAGCAATGCTGTGAGCAGAGAGAGATATGGCATATATATGTTTAAAAAGAAACAGTGGCAAAAGTTTCACCAACAAGAAGGGGGCCGGGGGCATTGATCCGGTCCAGGCGCCGGCGGCGTAGAAAGTCCAAACCTATTGAAATCCAAACTTACCCCTGCTTGGCACTGGGCTTGGCAAACCCTGTTCCATGACGGGTTTAGTCCCAAGACTCGGAGCCCTGATTAGGTTTAGCTTAACCCTGAGGGTTCTGAGGCTAGTCTCGATTGGGGGCTGGGCTGCCGTTCGGGTCATTTTCTGTCGGCTGTAGCCGACTGGTCCACTGCCGAGGACCTGAGTGCAAATCGCACTCAACAAGCTCATCTAGTCTAAGACAATTGAATGGGTATAATGGATTTAATGGAATATTTGTTTATAAAATATGACGTTTGATAATGTGGGGAACGGATGCAAAGTGAGACAACTGATAAAGCCGTCATCTCCGACCGAGCTATACATACGTAGCATATAAGATTCGTCTCCCGCATCGTCCTCACAACCCTTGCAATAAATCCTTGCGAGAAATCTGTCTCAGGTCTGAAACACAAGAATAAACCAACATTGTGGATGCTAGAGTATATGCAGCACTCAGTCAGGTACTTATCAGAGATCAGTCTGATCCCCGAAATGTAGAGGGTGGTGCCAAATGCCAATACATTATCGATTGTCACGCTCACAGACGTTACCTCAGTGCTCGTGTGTCTCCTGCAGCGAGCCGAGGAATAGGAATTCCTGTCAATCCTGTCCTTCCAAGGTCCGAGATTGCAGTAAACTTTGGACCAATCGTACAGTCCAGTGAATGCATGTCAGATGGGGCTTGACCCCATGCAGGCAGTAGCCCCCTCGCTAACCCCCCGCTAACCCCCCGCTAAAACGAAACTATCGGAATTGTTGACTCGCCCGGGCTTCACGGCGCCTACACTCGTCAAGTTTGGCATGCGCTGATTCGCAGACGGTGAAGGCACCAGCAGGTACCTAGTCTGCCTTATTTGACTCATCGCCTGGCTCATCGCCTGCCTGGTCGACCATCTGCCCCCTCCTTTCTCCATACTTAAGGCGGGTGGCGCTCCTGGAGTGTTTTCAAAAGGGTTGTTCCCCGGTGATGTTCTGCTGATCCTCCAACCCTCACCTTCGACAGCCCTCGTCATCCTCCCTCTAAAGTGTTTCACTTGGACATCATGCGCGCCACTTTCCTCCTCGCCGCCGCCTTGTCGGTGCTGACGGCCAGCGCCGATGACAAGACCACCACGGTGGGCATTTACAACCCAGACTGGGATGTCACCGTGCCCAAATACGGCGGATGGACCAGTACGGCGGCCAGTGTTGCGGGGGTCAACTCTAAGGCCACCACCTACCACCTCGGCTGTCTCAAGGACGCCCCCAAGACCGACTGTGACATCAAGCACTCGTGGACGATCATCCAAGGTCCCTCGACGGTGAGCGTGTCGGGCGAATACATCGCGTCGACCTCCGGCAAGAGCACGAGCTACGACTACACCGTGACCCGCACGTACGACTGTTCCCTCAAGTCGTGGAGTGAGTCGGCCAGCTGCACGATGAGCGTGGCCGTCAAGGGAACTTTCGATGGCGGATCGTACGCGTCTTCCACCTCCACGCATTCCACCTACGGTCCGACCAAGACCTTCGCAGAACTGGTGGTCACGGGCGGACTCAAGTCGCTGACGGAGCCTGCCGCCACCAAGACGGCTGATGCGGCGAACGGCAACGGGGCAGTGGGCGCCATGATCACCGCGGCCCCTATGGTCGCAGCCGCGGCGGTGGCTGCCTTACTGTAGGAGATAAGGATCGGGGAGGAGGGTGTATGTTGACTCTGTGCTTTGGATGGAACCATGTTAGTGGATGGATGAAATGAGTCTGGGACCGAGAATAACAGAACAAACCGGCCATCTAGCCTCGCTTTCTTTGATTTCTTTGCTTGCATTTGCGTAGTTTGTTGATCTCCTCACAGACCATGTCGGAGATATCCTGGGCGGTGGAGGAGGAGGAG